>NC_080053.1:29059078-29279078 GCF_026212465.1 Amaranthus tricolor
TGTGGCTTATTTGTGATCCAATTGCTATGCGTGATCCTAACAAATACTTGTATATATTATTCTGGATAAGATTGAAAAAGAACATGAAGAATTGGGATTGCAGGAGCATATGTTAATACATAGAAATGAACGTAGAATGAGTATTCACATGGATGATCATTTGAATTGCTTTTCTTAGTTTTAGATTATTATCGAAGATTAGGTCAAATAAAGTATAAATTCTTTTGTGAGTAGCAACGATCTCATTAATTTGTTTTGGTTCATATATCTTATTTTATATCGTTTGGATTAAGGCTTTGGTATTGTTGTTCAGAGTTCAAACTTGTTAAATTTTAGTCAATTTGATTTCTCACGGAACACAACTACGATTTGACACGCTCAACTTTTTGTGAGATTTTGGGCTATCTAAACTAAACACGCTCAGTTTTCACTTTAACCTACAAGCTCAAGAAGCACTTAAAAAGTTGGAGGACATCACAAAGATCGGGCCTTTTTGAAGTACTACCCAAGGTTTATAGTCATCCACAACGCATTTTCTCTTTATATTAGCTCGTGGTGTAGATGCAGGATACAAAGTGAGGCTGAGAATAATAAAAATGATTCCAAGTACGTGAGACTCTTGAGCCGTCTTAATGGCTTTTTGAAGAGCTGGAGAAAGCTTAAATGAGCTCTGCAAAAGACCCATTTCTGCAGCTATAAAGACTGATCTGTCAAGGCTGTTTTAAAAGATTTTTCACGCTCCAATTTTTGTTGCTCTCAAGTAGCTTATAGAAGAAATTTTGCTGCTGTCTTTTCTTTGCTGACTATATGAGATAATTATTAAGAGCCTCATTTGTTGACTATAATTACAATGCTGAATAACAAAATAAACTAAAAGAACATTAAATTAAAAGATCAAGTATGGTCAAAGAACACCCGTTGACTTTTAATGACCCATTTTGGGTCAAGTGCAGAAATTGTTTTGTTAGCTTAATGGAGAGATGAACACTGATGATAGAAACCACTTCCTATCATTTTGAGACTCAAGATGGATGAGCCAACTTTGGGGTTTTGCTTAGGCCTTCATGTCATTGCCTGTGTGTGAATGGAGCACGGGTGGGGTCATATTTTGCCCGGGGGGGGGGGGGGGGGGGGGGGGAGGGGGGTGGTTGGGGTTTGGTATTGAGGATAAAAGAAATGGAATGAAAAGGGTAAAGGAAATGGTATTAATAAGTGTTAGACTTATTGGTTGTTTGATATTAATATGGTAAGGAAAACACTAAAATGATTTCCCTTGTTAATCTTAAAAAATGAGGGGAATCAAAAAAAGGATGATGGTTAACCCAAAGAAATGGAATGGGTTAAATATTTTTTATATGAAACAATAACTTATGAGATGTCTTAACTCATTTCATTAGCCAAATCCAAAAAATCTATACCAAACGGGCCCTAAATGTGTTCTAGAAACCCAGAAGTTGAAGCTACTTTTTTAGGTAGCTTTTGGTGAAAGGAGTTTTCATAAACCGTTGAGTTTTACCTTGTCCTCATTCGTGAAGGCCCAAGTTAAAAGCACATGCATGCTATATTTCTATATTACTCAGACTCTTGTTTGTCTTTCTCATATGTTGGTCTTTTGTTAGGCATTTGTCGCTTTGGAGAAACCTCTTCCGATAAATTAATGCGTCCTTAAGTCTTGGTTGTTTCCTGTTTCATAAATTTAGATATCCGTAGCGATCCACAAACTTCCATCAATCTATTATTAGTAATTGAAGTGCTGCTACTAATTCTACATTTAATTTGTTGGCGTACCAAATTGTTCTCTTACTGTCTTGCATAAGTATTTGTTGGCCTTTAAAGCCAACTTTCTACATTTCCGTATCTCCAACCAATCAGTGTTCATATTTTGCTGCAGCAAACTGAATTATTTTCTTCCGATTTGTACCTTCTATTATGATTGTAGGTGGGTTCTATAATTGACCTCAGAAGATCCTATCAAGCGTATAACGTGATGCCAACATTGAGCAAAGTTCTTAGGCGGTATGGCTTATGATAAGAATGTATGATATCGGCTCCATATCCAGTTCTTTCACTCCCAAAGCCACAATTAGCCGGATGGTTACATACTCCTCATTGGCGTTACAGAATATACATGCGTTTTTCTGTGCTACGTCTCAATGAGCTTCCAATTTCTTTGGAGCCGGAACTATGATCTCAATTAAATCTAAAGCTATATTACATGAGCAACCACTGCACCACTCAAGATGGATTAGTATGAAGTTTGTGTGTTCAAGCCTTGAGTCTTGGAAATGTGACCTCCTGTTGGTCTCCATATAGCTGCCTGGAATTTTGAAGTGCCCTGTATTTTGATGTATTTTCTGTAAAGGTTTGTGGACGACTGTACGTCAGGTGTTCATTCCTATATCCAGGTTCTGGATCTGCCAGCATAGTGCAAAAATACAATTTTGGCTGAAAATCGGAAATGCGATTTCTGCGAAACAGAGTTTGAAGACTTGTAGTCATATATGATGTTTCTGGTATTATTTTGTATTTGGCAGAAATGATTTATCCTGAAATGTTATTGGGGGCTTATTACTGCATACTGAAGACAAGTATTTGATACAATTTCAAAGATGTTGCAATTAAGAAAACATTGCACTAATATTGCACAAGTTGTTGGATGACTCTTAATTCTTAGTTAAATATCAGATTTTATTTAAAATATTTTACGCATAAATTATTCACCTTTATGTAATGAATATTTATTGAATTTGTTGTAATAAGTTAATACTCAAGCATCAAAACTAAAAGGAGCAAATCACTATTTAGTTTGAAGTTATTTGAATTCTTTTGTTGAAAATCACTTATAATTTAAATAGATATACTACTTTTTGGTAATAAATAAAGACAAGGTAAATTGTATAGATGAAATTAAAAGAGTTACAAGTTATAGATAAAGAGTAAAAGAAATTGGTAAAACATTATTCAAAAATAAAAAAGATACAAAATGAATATGATGAATCAAAATAACAAATTATGCTAAATGGGTGAGACATAAATAGTACTTTACTATGTAGAAAAATGCATTGACATTTGAAATATGGCTTAAAAGTATGTCAATATGTTTACTATTTTTTTTACTTACATCCGATCTAACTTTTACATTATTTATTATTCTAAGATATTATATAAGAAATAATAATCATGTTAAATTTGTTTTATTATATTTTCATAATATCACATTGTTAGAAATTTTAGTTTTGTACTCTCTATATATATATATATAATGAATCCAATAAACATATTAAATTGCACTATGTCAACGAATTAATATATAAATGGAGTATAAATTTTTTAAAAAATGTACTCCCATACTCAAACCCTCACTCCCGCTCTTTCACCTTGAATCAATCAATAATTTTACCAAAACAATCTGCTACACTACATAATTGCTTCCCTCCTCCTTGTTCCTCCGCTGTCCTCGTCCGCCATTGTCCGCCATTGGGGCAATTCCACAAGCGTAACAAACGAAAAACATAATATAAAAAATGAGGGAAGAAGAAATTGACAAATTACGTGGAGTGGTCAGAGACTGTGTAAGCAAACATCTTTACTCATCTGCCATCTTCTTCGCCGATAAAGTCGCCGCCTTCACTTCTGACCCCGCCGATATTTATATGCAAGCTCAAGCTCTCTTCCTGGGTCGCCATTTTCGTCGTGCTTTTCACCTTCTTAATGCTTCTCATGTCGTTCTTCGTGACCTCCGATTTCGTTACCTCGCCGCCAAATGTCTCGTTCGTACTCTCTTTCTCCCTTCATCTATATTTTTACTTTTTCTATTATTATTATTATTATTATTATTATTATTATTATTATTATTATTATTATTTCATTTTGGGTCTTTCATCAATTTAAAAATTTGATTTTTTAAGCTGAAATTTGGAATTTTTTTGACTTGTGATGGCAGCTATTTGTTTGTTGAAAGTTAATGAAATTTGATTAATGAACATAAGAGACACTTGATTAATTGCGTTGTGGTTGGAAGTAAAAAGCTCATTGATGATTTGGTGGCTGGTGACTGTTCAATTAGTTAAAACTGAAGGAAGTGTGATTCTTGCAAAATTTTATGCTCAAATAGATTAAACTAATTTGGGGATAATTGAATTTATTAGGCAATACAAGCTTAGTTCAGCCTTAGCAAATACTTCATTGCAGCTGTTTTTAAGAAATAACATTGAAGCAGTTGTCTAAGGACATAGAATTTCTTAATGAAACTGAAATTTCTTAGAGTTTGGCAATAGTATGGTCTGATGGATATTGATACTTGGACTATGTGCCTATTTCGTTGGACTGGTAAGATTTCTGTTTACTCTTATGAGTATGTATGATAGTGTCTGATTTGATGTTTAGGAACTCATGTAATACAAGAATAGTCTGATTTTCTAACTACATTATTAATTTTTTTGACACTTATAATATCTCATGATTTGTTTAAAAAGTGTGCGCGCGTCTATGGCCTACGCACTGGGTTCATAGAGGCGCTGGAAAGGTCACCCCTTTTAGTCCAAGTGAGACTTGCCTCAGACCAGGCACTCCCGACAGAAAATTTTAAAATAACTTACATCATTTTTGTCAAGTGCTTTTTCCCCAAAGGTGCTCAGAGGCGAATCACAGCCCCTAGCACTTCACTGCACCCTACTTTTTGAAATCCAAGGAAATTTCCGATTACGTTGCACTAGATAGTATCTTATACAACAATGTCAAAGCCTTAATCCCAACAATATGAGACTGTTTTCTTGTTCCTGACTTGTGACTCTATCTGCTGGTTCTTCATTTCGATGTTGCCTTTTTGTGTTTCTCATTGTAAGAATAGGATTACTTACTAATTTTTTCAATTTTTTCTGGTAATCTAGGAGGAGTTACGAGAGTGGGATCAATGTTTACAAATGCTTGGAGATGCAAAACTTGATGAACAGGGTAATGTTAGGGACACAAAAGATGGCACTGTTATGTACCTGGACAAGGATGTGCATGATCATGAAATCAATGCAAGTATTTCCCTTTGCTGCCTGTTATTCTTTTCATGCCAATCCCATCTAGTCATGCATTTTTTTATTGAATATTTTCAGATTGAGAATTTTAGGTAAGAGGACTTTCTCGAATAAAATAATTGAGACAGGAAAAAGAGGTTACAAATTAAATTTAATTTCTCATGCTACTTCGTCAAGATACTAGAAGCTTTAACCTTTTTGAAATATTGTTAATTAACCACCAAATCTTGAAAAGTCTTTCATTTAATTAAAAGAAAAATGCACAAAACTAGTAAAGAATTTTCCTTTGAGGGAATTTTGCATTCTGTTGTATGCATGCTTTTTGACACTTGTACAATGAATATGCATTTGATCAAAATGAGTTTTGACTTGCTCATCTCAACCCAGAATACTAGTTGGCTTTTGAGAGATCAAGTAGCGATAAATATATTGAAAGCGGTTTTTACTTGTCCCTCCGCTAGCTAAACTCAAGCTCAGGATGTACACGGACATAAAGGGCACTTTGCCTTGGAAGTTGGAACCTGCAATTCCTCACTCGTTTCAATCTTTCTGGTTTAAAATGTTTAGTCTTTTGCTTATATCGTACATTAGTGTGTGAAATAGGAAAATGCGGTCATGAAATAAGAATAAGTAATTAGTTTATGAATGAGTTGAAGAGAACGCGCCCTATGTTCTTATTTTTGAAATTGTTCTTTTTTCTCATTTTTTAGATCTCTTAGAAGAGAACCCTTTTGGAATTTCACTTTTTAATGAAATGAAAAGCAATTTAGTTAAATTTTTATAGTAATTATTTTATGGATGAATCTTCTTTATCAAATATTAGAATTGAATAATTTGATGAGCTTTGAGGATTTTGTTCAAATGCAAATGCAAATTCCATATTCACTAAAAGCTTGTTCTCAACTACTAACTAGTGCTTGGTGAAGAATGAGGGAAATGTTAGAAATTTTTTTGATAAGTCGTTTTTATTACACTGCAGTATCGAGTTCAAATTTGGCATTTTACATCAAGTCTCTAATAAATGGAATTGACTTTTAAAATGTTTCTGCAGATATCTGCAGCATTATGTTTCCTCCGAGGTAGAGCGTACGAAGCACTGGAAAATCGCGCCCAAGCACGCCAATGGTGAGCTCTTAAGTTTTAAATCTCATTGGCATTCTATCTAGATGGTTTAACTTGATCCTTATTGTTCAAAGCTACGAAGGATGGCATGCATTCATGTAAGCCATGGGCTAGTTGTTATGATGGGGGCTCACGACCATCTTAAAATGTTTCTTCTCAATGATTATGTGTTGATGTTAAGGAAATGATATTATACCAATTGGATCCTTTGAAACTTTTTATTCACCGTATTATTACATTCAATATTATTTTAATCGTAAAGTACTTGTATATAATGTCATTGGAAATAAGACAATTCTTTCATGTTGTTACTTTTGTTTTGTTTACTTTTTATTTATGTGAAATTGCATATGATGTTTGTTACCAACGGTTAATCATAATAAAAAAATTATAATTGCTGACAAGGCTAGGCTGATATGGTTGTGTGCCTAGCTATATCTCAGGTGGGAGCCAATTAGTTGTATAAGGGTGATTGAATGGATGTATATTTGCTCACGATATTGATTTAGCGAAAGTGTAAATATCTGACATTTTGCTACCTCGTGTTCTTCACAAAGTTGTTTGGGTATCAATAGGGGTGTTTGGCAAAATAGCCTATTGGACAATTTTAGCTTATTTTGACACAAATAAATGGTTGGATAGTCAAACCTTCTAATGCTAGTATTTGGTAAATTAGCTTATTGAAATAACATATTTTTATAATTAAGCTATTTTTCAACAAGCTGCTCTTAGCAGCATGTTCAAAATCAGCTAGTCAAACCAACTCATAAAATCAGCTTGAAATTAGTCACTCTAATCAGCTACCAACTATCAGCTAACCACCATTTACCAAACACCCCAAATATATTTTTCAAATGCTATTTTAACATGTATTTATGATTAAACTACAATTTGATTTGTGTTTGTAATCCTATATTTTCAGGTATATAGCTGCAGTGAAAGCTGATCCTTTGTGTTATGAGGTATGCTTATGAGACAGGAAAGTTCTCCCTAAAACCTCCCTTAGCTTGTTTCAGTTAAAATTTTAGAGTTTCCTTAAGCCAACTTCTATAAGAAGTTCCGATGAGACTTGCCAACTACTAGGTTAAGTGTTGATGCATGCGTGACATCAAAAGTCAATGAATTGCATAATTCTTCCCTTTATCTACCCTATTCATTTCAACTTCTGATTATTTATAGTCTTATCTATATTTGATAGTCATCAACTGCATATTTTTCACGGGAAAAGCCACAAATTGTTGATGATCTTACGCTATATTTTTTTTCTTGTCCAGGCTTTTGAGCGTCTTATTGAAAATCATATGCTTACATGTGACGAAGGTAAGAAAAGTTTTAGTGTTTATATCTCAAAGATTTTTTCTTCTCTTGCTTTATATCTTAGGGATCATAATAATATACAATGTAGAAGGATTTAAGGCTATTTCTGAAAGATTCTACCAATTAGCTAGTAGGCTTTGGCGAGCACAGAGCTAGTGTAAAGCATGAGCCGTAATATTTTGACTATTTGAGGATTATTTTTCTTCTAAGATGTTGAATTAAAATGTCTTTGAAGAATTTGAAAATATCTTCTTACAATGTCCGTAGAAATTGCCTTGTGTTTTATTCCAACATTTTCTTCTCTTCTGGTTCAGAGTGCACTCTAATTGCATCTTTGGAATTTTGCCATGAAGATCAGTGGCTTTCTTCGTTTTACAATTGTCTTATCAAGAAAGTAAGTACCTCATCCTTGGTGTACAAATAAGGATATGTAGCAAATGGTAGTAATGGCCCTACTTCCTCTTCTCATCAATGGAGAGTTTTATTTTTTAATGCCAAAGCCTTAGTCCAAAAAGTAACGATTTTCCCATTACTGTTTATATTGATTTGTTTTAGATCATGTAACAAATTCTGTAGTTGTGATTAAGACTTTGACATTGTTAATGTTTCTTTTCATGTTGTCCAACTGTTTACAAAAAGTTGCTGAATTCACTCACATTCTTGCTAATTATTTTCAGCAAGATAAAGAGAATGTAGTTGAAGCTAACTTTAATGAACTCGAGAAAGATACTCCGTCAGACTCAAACTTCACCGGAACTTTGAAGAATAACACAGATTTGTTGGCCCGTAAAGCCGAATACTATCATCAATGTGGTGAATATCAGAAATGTTTTGAACTAACTTCGCTGTGAGTTTTTATCAATGTACTTGATGTGGTATTTCTTTTAGATTAGCTCTTTTTTGCTGATTGAATTCACTTATCTCTTTTTTATCTGTACAGATTGCTTGAGAAAGATCCTTTCCATCTCAAGTGTACTTTGGTACATTTAGCTGCTGCAATGGAACTTGGCATGTCAAATGAGCTCTATCTAATAGGTTGTAATCTAGTCAAAGATTATCCTCAAAAGTAAGAGAACTTTTCTTAATCACAAATTATTATTTTGAGTACTGTTTCCTCTTTTAGATACGCACATAATTTTTTGCGTTTCCATTGCATAAACCTCTTTATTTAATCACTCTACCAACTTATGCTACTATACCTAAAATGTTGCTTTTGTGCATGCTGTGTCGTTATTCTGGGTGTAAAAATAATCCAGAAGAGCATTCATGTGATGATGGATCTATTTAACTCCAATCACAAATGTGAAATCCTTTATTGCCCTCTATGTATGCATAGTTACACTCAATACCATGAGCAGAAGGAAGGGTATTGTTTCCAGACTTATGCTTCTGTGAGCATAACATAGCTTCCCCTGTTTGGTGTACTTGCAGCTTTCCTGTGAAACCACTTTCAACAAGCTTTTGTATACGAGTTAATTTTCTTCAAATGTCAAAAATTTATTCTGGAAGTTGCTTGATCCTTGTTGCTTTGATGCTTATATAAACTACCTATACTAGGTTTATCTGAAAAACATATGTAAGAACTTGCTAGTCAATCACTGAGTTTTGACTTTACTTTCACCCTTATTGTATTTTTCTTGGAAAAAGCGATTAGCTATACTTTGAGCCTGTGCTACTGTTGCTCACTTAATTGAAACTGGATCTCTGTATGTGGTGGTCTTATTTGTCCACCGCTGAAAAAATTTTTTGACCCAACATCTTGAGAATATGTTATATGCTGAACGACTCCTCCTTCATTATGACGTTATGACAGAAGAACTTTCAAAAATATCTCCTGCCCAAGATTTGTTCAAAGCTGAAGGGTTCTTGGTGCATAACCCCAAAAGTGGGGGCATTTTTGTAATGTTCTGGCCATGTTTACAGAACTTCATTGGGCTTAATTATCTAAAATCTTGTTTGTTCTTCCCTAGATACTGCATTCCATTAAACATTCTAACCATTTTCTTGTAAGAGTGACGTCTTGGAGTGAATGATGTTTAAATGTCTTTTACATTGTTGTTAGATTATGCTCTTATGGAGCCTATCTACTGAATTATGGCTTTTCTGATTTGAGCTTTTTCTCTTTCCTCTAGACCCCAGTCATGGTTTGCTGTTGGATGCTACTATTATTGCATCAAAAAGTATGATCAATCACGCCGGTATTTCAGGTATGACACAATTCAAGATTTTTTCCTAATATTAAGTTATACTCCTTCCATCCTATTGAACTTGCAGCATTTGCCATTTTGGTACGTCCCACTTATTTTGCATCATTTCTATTTTTGGACAATGACCCACCACTTCCTTTAAATCTCATCCATACATTTTAACTCTCTTTTAATTTCATTCACACAATTCATTCTCTCTCTTCATTTATTACTATTATCCATCTTTTTCTTAAAAAACATCAATTTTCTCTTTGATTCAATCTAAACAGGACAGTGTAGTAATTCTTAATCCAATTTGATATGAAAATCGAAGAACATTGCAACAATCGTGTGGAAGAGTCAGAGACAATAGGAGTAAAAATCGATTGATGGTGGAGGGGTTCTCTAACTCTACTAAAGATAAATCCGACACTCCTTTCTTCGCTAAAATGGTCAATCTTGTCCTTGCTTTAATGAAGTCGATCAAGTGTTATTATAATTTAATTTTAATGGCAAAGATTGAGCATTCAACATGATTTATATGTGTATTTGGGTTTGGGAATATGCTATTTGTATTGTTCACTTCTAATTGGTAGCATGCCTTTCTTTTCATGTGGCCATGTGAGATTAATACATTGCTGTTTAGGATTTATTGTTTAATTTGAGAGTCAAGATTCTGCTAATTATTTAATTCTTAGATGGTAATTGATTAATGGTCACCTCCTGCTTTGCAACAATTTATTTAAAGTGAAACAAGATATCTTTTTTATTGGTTCCAAAATTTATTTTTTACAGAAGAGGATTATTTTGACTTTGTTTTGCACTGTACTATCTCTGAAATCTGATTTATGTCATTATATGTTTTCCCTTTATAGCAAGGCAACAAGCTTAGAAGGAACATTTTTATCTGCTTGGATTGGTCAAGGAAATGCTTACGCTGCACTAGAAGAAGGTGATCAAGCAATGTTAGCTTATCGAACTGCTGCTCGTTTGTTTCCAGGGTAATATTCTTGGCTCTTCATTATTTTTTACAAATCTTTTTGGAAATATGTATTCACGTGGTCCTTGGAATCTGCTATTATACACTCTTTTTCCAAGTATTATTGTTATGTTTAGTATTACCCTTATATACTGTACTCGTTGTGAACAGAACTTTTTATTTTGAAATATTTCTTGGTTTTTAATTAGAAATATCCATGTTGAAAATTGACTGTAATTGGGGTGTTCATATGCACAATGTTATCTCATCATGCATTGCCTTGAATGGTTATTTTTGGTCCAAAATTTGTGGTTTGTCAGTCATGACTTTCAAGGTCTAATACCTTCGTTTTTATTGTGTTGTACATAGCCTTTTGATGTTTTTGCGACATTTGTTAAATAGTATCTTTTTTTTCTCTTGTCCGACTTTTCTTTTGAACTACAAGTCTTACATGTTTATCTCTAGAAGGGCTATAATGTTTTGAAGTGTTCTTATCATTATAAGTTGTCATTTTTAAAAGTTTTCTTCTTCTAGGTGTCATTTACCAACTTTGTACATCGGCATGGAATACATGCGAACACACAGCTACAAACTTGCTGAGCAGGTGAGTCACCATGTAGTCTTTGTCAACTAGAAGTGCTTGGTAAATCATTGATTCGTTCTGTGTGTGGTTATTAAAAAGTTAAAATTTCATCTGAATTTTACAATCCTAAGATCTATTACTTGAGGTCAATCCTGATCCTGTGTACGATCATAATGCTTATTGATTTTACTTTATAGCTTGAACAAAGTTTATAGTAGTGTTTGAACCTAACTTGATTCTGCGATCTTAAAGTCCAAAATCTGATCCTTCTACAGTTAGATAATATAAATAATTCTCATGTGTTGTTTTTTACTAATAGCATCATATATTTTAACTTATTGCTAATTGTTTTTTTAGAATTGATGTTGAAAAAAAGAAATATTAAATTTCTATTATAAAAGCATAACATTTAGCATAAATAATCATTGAGAAAGCAGCAAATTTGTCATATCTAACTATATATAGAATTTTTAATTCTATACATCTTGTTCTTGTGACATGATTCTATGCGCTCAATTGATGCCAAGTAAAATCTCACTCGTAACAACATTGGTCTTGTGTCCTTTGTAATAAAACATATTTTACTGTGAATTTGCATTAGCCAGTTAAGAAATAGGAGATAGGAGATTGGTAAGAGTAGGACTAAACATTAGCCAGTTAAGATAGGGTTGAAGATTAAGAAGCTTCAGAGGTTTAAGTAAGAGATGATTATATGAGATTGTTTGATAAGATATCAATATATGCAATCAAAAACATTAATTTGGGGTTGCTAGTCTTTTCCCTTGTTTCTTATTACTCATTAGGCCTTGTGGTTGTGTTTTTTCCTTGGACTCTTTATTTTACTTCAAGTAACTATATGGGATCCTTGACACTCCTACATAGGTAAGATACTTAGGCACTTCATTTTGGACCAAAATAATAGTTGTTTTCCCATTAAATACTTAGGTTAGAAACTAGGACTTGTGTTCATGTTGGATGGATATAAGTTTGAGTAACATTTTGTGTTATTCTTTGTTTAGAATTTGCATGGATAAATTCTTTTCAATGTTTTGATTGCATTAATCGCAGTAGTCTAATATTTTCATTCAAGGGGCTATACTTTATTATTGACTCGCTCTTATGTTTTTCCCTTATACATTATTAAGATGACTTTTATAGTAATAGAAAATGTATCTTGGTCAAGCTTTTATCAATATAAGGTGGCATGAGTCTTTTAGGAACTCTCCCTTGATGTGTATTTGAGTAATAGTCATTTTAATGTAAGTTTTCCCTTACATATATATTCAATTTCAATTTTCAATTTTAGTCTGGTCTTTTAGTAAAATTAAGGAGTGCACTGCTATGTCACAATTCTTAATATGTCCCCTCTCAAATCGCTACAAACTTAGAAGCTTATTTGAATAATGTTTCATAAACCATAAATGATTGCGCCACTGATTAGATGGCCTTATGATCTACTAGCTGATCATATCTTAGTTGGTTTGCTTTAGCTGATCATATGCACAGATGCACCTTATGATTGTCACTTCTAGTTTTGTACTTTATGTTTTGGTAGGAAATCAGAATAGAAGGGCTCTGGGAAGAATGTTCCTTTTCGTTGGAGGAAGTCTATTGATTGTTGGTTTAGAAAGAGCCACTTCTTCCTAATGAGTGTTTATATTCAGATATTTATGCTATCATGCCAGTATAATTGTTGAAAGAAGTGCTTGTATTTTGCCATTTTCTATTGGCTCTCTTTTTAAGCCTTTCTGTTGATCAAAATTTTCTGCACATGTTTGGTATGTGTTCTCCAGGACTGAACTGATTTAGGTTTCCCACAGTTCTTCTTGCAGGCTAAAACAATTTGCTCTACTGATCCTCTGGTATATAACGAGCTAGGTGTTGTTGCGTATCACATGAAAGAGTAAGTATAAATCTTCACTTAGTGAATGACTTGTGTGTCATGGTTTGCTCCGAACTTTCTCGAGAAATTTTTTGTAGCTAAAAGCTGGTTAAAAAGCTAGTGTTTATTAAAATAGCTCTCAGCTATCTTCATAAATACTGAGACTAGTACAGAGAATATATTTAATAATTCTATGTAGGTAAGTGCATTGCCTCATCAATTAAGGAGTTGCATGCTTATGTTTATATGGAGGACATGTTAGGCTCATTCCTTATTAAGTCATGAAGGACCTAAGGAGTTGTGTGTGTGTGTTTGTGTGTGTGAGTGTGTTGATGGGGTCCCTGTTAAGATCCTATATGCACAAAGGGAGTGCCATGAAGATAAACCACAAGGAAGATGAGTGAAAGGCGATTGCTTTACCATCTTTTGCAACCCATTCCTCATCTTCTGGTCTAAATTAGATATGTATACATTCTAGCTTACGGATCTTAACTTGTTTTGCCTTTTCCATATAGAAGATTAGAACTCAATAGTGTAATTTTGGGGATTGGAAACGTTGCATTCTCTTTAAGGTTACATGTATATCATTAGCTTCCGTAGTGCACAATTTTTACTGCTCTGACTTAGTGTTATTTACATCGACTTTGTCCTTAATCATGACAACAGACTACTTCTACATTTTTTTGTGTGATTTGATTATGGTGAGGGTGATATCTAAGCATCATGTTGGGCTTTGTTCATGGCTAGTTTGTGAAAACGTACATTTGTTGGTGTCTAACTGGATTTAGCATATGGTTTGGGTACAGGGTAGTATAGTCAGCTACATGATTCCACAAATCCAAAGAGATTAAGACCTAATAAATCATTTATGTTTTAAGGCAAAGCTACTTGTGTTGTGAATGACTTCAAAGAGTGTGTTGTCATCTGAGCTTTGATTGAAAGCCGAAAATATAGGAGTGGGACTACCGAGGCTATGGCCTGCCACATGTTTATAAAACCCTTTAACATACTTTTACTAACTATTAATGCATGATTATTGATTCAATTGGCTCGATAAAAACACGGAGAGGGTTAATAAACCATCTCCAATTCACATCCATTTCATTGGCCTTCTTATCTTTTTTTCTTGTAAACCTTTTGTAACTTCTTTTGAGTTTTTATTTAATTGTGTACAGTACTATATTGCTTCCCAACTCCGAAGTTCCCATGATTTTCCTTTAATAACGAGTTTGCTAGATTTTTTTTAATTGATCCTTTAATTCATTTATTTCTAGTTTCCTTCCAACTTCTAACTTTCTTATATTTACTAATAATATTTGTTAAGTATTCACTTCAAAATAATATTTTTTGTAGCATTATTTTATGAGTTATGAATTCCATAATAATTGTTTGATGACTATTATCTGTAACTCCATTTTGTTTTTAACCAGCTCTGTCAATACGTTGTAGCAATTTTACTTTTAAATTATTCATATATACATACAAATTACTTTTAAATTATTGGTCTCTTGTGGTGTTGAGGCCATCTTGTTTAGCATGAGAATTCTTACGCGTAGGGCAGATTGGTCTAATGTGTCAAGTTTACTTCTTGATTCTTCTGTATATGACGGCATTAAATTTTGTATGTACTTTGTGAAGCATTCAAATATTCATGGGTGAATATTTCGAAGGTAGAATGTGGGATCATAACTATGAGAGAAAGCAATAGAATCGCTCTGTAGGACATGGGGGCAAGGCCACATAATAACCTAGATTTGTTAAACTTGCATTAGGACTGTGCTGGGACCACCCTAAAGACTTTCTGTTATGGATTATTATCCAAATCTAGCAGTCAGGCATGTTTTAACATTGAGCTTACTAGCAACTATAGCAGTTATTCCCATCTCACCTCTCAAGTCTCATGTCAAAAGTTATTTTGATTCTGGTTGTTTACGAGTTTTTTTAATGTTGTAATGGTTTCCTAGTTCTCATCACCAATTTTCTTCAAGGTCCATTTCGAGGTTTTATATTTGTATTTGATTCTTTACATCATTGGAAGCTTTCGTACTATAATAGAAGAGTGAAAGGATTTCTTAATGTGATTACAAGAATTCTCATAGTATAGGGAAGTGCCAGTGATATAGTGTTTTTAGGTTTTGACAAACCCTATTCTTAATTTGTTGTTTCCATGTGGTTTTAGGTACAAAAAATCAGTTCGATGGTTTGAGAAGACATTGGCAAATATCCCAACATCTATGAACGAAACATGGGAGCCCACTATTGTCAATCTTGCGCATGCATATAGAAAGCTCAAGTATGTTGCTTCTTGAAGTCATTTTACTTGTGATGCAGGGTTAGGAGTATATCTTAATTTTTAAAAGGAAAATCATGCTAAGAATTAAGGATCAGGTATAACTGAAAGGCTCAAACTACAAAGTGAATTGCACTATGTATCAAAGATGGATTTGAACTCTATATCACCTTGCTATCTTACTTGATTATTAACCAAAGATTAAAGGAAGTGAATCAAGAGAAAAATAAACAAGCTAGAACTCTTGCTGGCATTTATTTAGCTCACAGCTAACGCATCATAAACTATTCTGGTTTTCTAAAGTATTCCAATGCTATTTGGTAAGCTCAAAGAATGATAAATATACTCATAAGAGCAGAATACTTTTGTATCCATCTTGTAATGAAAAGTTCCTCTAGCATCACTAAAATCAATGGGCAGATCAAAGTTTTTGTTAAGTGACTGCTTCCTTGGAGAATTTTTTTTATAAAATAATCCCTCTTCAAAATATGCTTTAAATCATGTCCTAATTCTCAGCTTAAGCCATTCCAAACAATTGAACATTCTTGTTCTGACTTCTGAGTTATTACTTAAACACGCCTCCTGTATGGTGAAACAAATTAATAGATGGCCCCTTTGCATTTGCACGGTCTTGAACCGAGACAAATGGTGAATCTTTAACCTTTTCTTAATGTCATTACCTGATTACAGCCTTGTGAGAACTGAGAGTCACCAGGTTGTCGAACAATTTTATATGGTACAAGACACAGGTCACAAGGTAGTTGGGTAGCCATTGCAACATGTTTTGTGGGAACACAAGAAAAGAATGGGTCAATTTATCAAGACCATTTGTTCTCATAAGGTCATTGCTCAGGCCAAATTTCATCGTACTAGCTAAAATTCATTTGTTTCTTGAAATGCAATTGAGTTCACAGAATATAGTGCAAATATGGGGTGTGGTGACAGCCATGGCAATGGCTGCGAAATGGATTTCAGGGTCAATATGGATAGTTTTGCGGTCTATTTTTTGGTCGCCGTAAGCTTAAGAACCTTTACGATACGATCTCAAGTCGCAACATAGTGATCAGGCAATATGTTGCACTATACTCTGAATATTTAATGGTGTTTTCACTTTAATGTAGATATGCTCACCTTATACTTCCCTGCTTAATACATAATGGCATAATGCAAAGAGTATGTGGCTTCATTGTATGAAATGTTGTCTTACAGGGTGTATCGTGAGGCAATCAAGTACTATGAGAAAGCACTTACCTTGTCTACCAAGAGTTTAAGCACTTATGCAGGCCTTGCCTACACTTATCACTTACAGGTCTGTACTGTCTCACCAATTCTATTATAATTTAGAACTGAATGAGTCGGTAACATGCCTTAGCTTTCCAAAACATTCTTGAACTTCTCATCCCCATAGTTTGGGAATTGAGTGTCATTTCTAAGGTGGATAACAATTGACTTGCATCCTCACCCCAATTCGTGGAAAAGAAAGAACGAGATTAATGACGTCTACTGGAACATGCATAATCCTTGGCCTCTAAGATTGAGCAATGAATGACTTTGATAATGCGAACAATTTTTTTGTATACTTTGGCTCTGGCAGCTTAACACCGAGTGTTTCTTAGGACTTGTATTACAAGGATTTTACTTGGCTTATAATTGTTATATGAAAAAGGGTCTTTTTCATGAGTTAAGGGCGAGTAGATTGAGTATATAACTTGTCCTTGATTAACTTCTTCATTTGATTTGGACGCTACAAATGGAAGTTTCGAACAATTTGGTAATGATAGCTTTTTGTTTTGACTCATGCAGGGCAATTACAGCGCTGCAGTTACAAATTATCACAAGGTATCTATTTGTATTCCATGTTTTCCATTTACATAATTTATGGATGCAAATCGATGTATCAGCCGCTTCCTTGAGAAGGGAGATTGGTTCATAAATCACATTGCCTTGTTTAGTGTCATATGGGAAGCTTTTTACAATAAACATTCGTGTCGTTTTGTTGTCCCCATATCGATAAGCTGATGTTCGTATGAATTCTCATGTTATTTGTTAACAGGCATTATGGCTGGAACCGGACGATCAATTTTGCACAGAGATGTTAACTCTGTCACTTGCAGAAGATAGTTGTCGTAATACAGACTCCATTCCAGGATTGTTATCGTAGCATAGTTTCCCTACATATGTATAATTGTTTAATTTTTCTGAAAATAACCTATCTATATACACACAATGTATCATCCATCTTTATTTGTTATAGATATGGGAAATGTATTAGGGTTCTAAGCTCTATTTTATATATCATTTGACCTGGTATCCCATTAAACCCATTTGCAAGACTTACTTCAAAACTATGAGCTCTATGTCAATGCTAATTATTATTTCTAGTACTTCTTTTCCTGATTTGGAAAAGTTAAAACCATTAATTTCCATTTGTAATTTTGGTTATAGATTAATTTTTCTACTTGTCATAATTGATAATACCTATTAGTGTAATACCCCAGATATGTTTTAAAAAGGATTGATAGACTACTCATATCAACAAGGTGCATTTTCTTTTTTATGGAAGCCCATTTGCTAAAAACTCCATAGTTAAGCGTGCCTGGTGGGGAGTAATTTTAGGATGGGTAACCTCCTAAGAAGTTTTCCCGAAGGCCAAAGTGCGTCGGAAAGATTTGTGTTGGTCTATGGGGCCAGTCTCCATGAGTAGTCATTGGCGGTCCGAGGGATCGGGGTGTTGCAAATGGTATCAGAGAAACTTGCGATCGTGACTGATTGTGTGTTCAGTGCACTTAGCGGGGGAAAAGATCCTGAAACTACGGTCCAACGAGGACGTTGTATTCCTAAGTGGGGGTGAGTGTGATACCCAGATGTGGTTTAAAAATGATTGATAGCCACTCATATCAATAAGGTGCTTTTTTTTTATGAAGCCCATTTGCTAAGAACTTCACAGTTAAGCGTGCTTGGTGGGAAGCAATCTTAAGATGGGTAACTTCTTGAAAAGTTTTTCTTGGTGCGCACGAGTGAGGTTAAAGTGCGCTGGAAAGACTTGTGTTGGTTTGTGGGGTCAATCTCCATGAATAGTCACCGGCGGTCCGAGAAGCTGAGGTGTTATAATTAGTAGTAGTGGCTAATGTTGTGTTTTAGATTGGTTTTTACCATTTTCAACAAGTCATAATCTTTATTCGGGAAATTTGCAAAGAAACACCTTTTAAAACCCCTTTTTTGTAAATAAACACCTTTTATAATTTTTTTTGTAAAAAAACACCTTTTAAGAGACTTTTTTTTAAAAAAAAACACCTTAAATCAGTTTCCGGTGACTTTTGTCAACTTTCCGGCGTTGACTATGCCAGTCAACGCCGGAAAGTTGACATAAGTCACCAGAAACTGATTTAAGGTGTTTTTTTTAAAAAAAAAGTCTCTTAAAAGGTGTTTTTTTACAAAAAAAATTATAAAAGGTGTTTCTTTACAAAAAATGGGTTTTAAAAGGTGTTTCTTTTAAATAATAATAAAAAATTTTTAAAAAATTATTATTTTTTTATTTTTGTTATTATTATTATTATTATTATTATTATTATTATTATTATTATTAATTTAAAAAAAATTTTTTTTTTTATATAATAATAAAAATAAAAATTTTTTTCAAAAAGTAATATTAATGATAAAAATAAAAACAAAAATTTTAAAAAAAGTTAAAAAAAATTTTAAAAAAATTAATAATAATAAAAAAATAAAAAGTATAAAAAAATATAAAATAACAATAATAATAATTAAAAATAATAATAATAATAATAAAATTAAAAATAAAATTAAAATTAAAATTTTTTTTTTTTAAAAAAAGAATAATAATAATAATAATAATAATAATAATAATAATAATAATAATAATAATAATAATAATAATAAATATTATTATTCTTTTTTTTAAAAAAAAATATTTTTTAAATTTTATATTTATTTTTAATTTTATTATTATTATTATTTTTTTAATTATTATTATTGTTATTTTATATTTTTTTATACTTTTTATTTTTTTTTATTATTATTAATTTTTTTTAATTTTTTTTAACTATTTTTAAAATTTTTGTTTTTATTTTTATTTTTATTTTTATTTTTATTATAAATATTATTTTTTTAAAAAATTTTTATTTTTATTATTATATAAAAAAAATTTTTTAAAAAAAATAACAATAATAATAATAATAATAATAATAATAATAATAATAATAATAATAATAATAATAACAACAAAATAAAAAAAATAATAATTTTTAAAAAAAAATTTTTTTGTAAAGAAACACCTTTTATAATTTTTTTTGTAAAAAAACACCTTTTAAGAGACTTTTTTAAAAAAAAACACCTTAAATCAGATGCCGGTGACTTTTGTCAACTTTCCGGCGTTGACTGGTATAGTCAACGCCGGAAAGTTGACAAAAGTCACCGGAAACTGATTTAAGGTGTTTTTTTTTAAAAAAAGTCTCTTAAAAGGTGTTTTTTTTACAAAAAAAAAATTATAAAAGGTGTTTGTTTACAAAAAAGGGGTTTTAAAAGGTGTTTCTTTGCAAATTTTCCTCTTTATTCATATAAGATGTATAATTATTTAATTTGTCTTGATATAAATATTTTAATACATACATTTTATAATATTTTATGAAACAACTTTGAAATTGCTTAGAAAGAAAAATAGACAAACTCTTTGAGAGACGGTAAAAAAAATTTACTCATTTTTTCATTTAATACATAGATAGATATACAAGTGGTGAAGTATTGTACAGAAAATCTAGTATATATTTTATTTAATCATTCATTCCATCATCCATAAGTAATGACAGGAAAGAACGTTATTTTGCATATATACATACATAAATACAATCAAGGCTAAAGATCATACGTACAATACAATACTAATGGATGCATCTTGTAGAACTACTGATGATTAAAATTTATGCCTGTGCAACGGGTTGGGGCTCATTGGAGGTCATCTTTGAAAGCAACTTTCTACCTCCGGGAGGAATATACTTATACAAAGGGATCTCATGGTGAGAATTAGTAGTTGATAATGTAGAATTGTCATAGTTTTCGAGTGGATTTGCTTGCTTGTTTTCGTCCGCCTTCACTCCTAATGCTATTAAATCACCAATTATGAATATGGTTACGATCATCAACATCACTCGGACTCCTTGAAGCTTCATTTTGTTGGATCCCTGAAAATTAATTAGCACGTTCACATTTAAATGCAAAAGTTATAATGCAAATTACTCCTTGTCTCACTCAATTTTTTTAGTTTTCTTGAATTAACACATTCTTAATCTATAATTACTTAAAGATTGGAAAATCATATGAAATTGATGTAAATTATTTTATATTTTTGAAGGGGTATGATTAATATTAAAATTTGAGAACATATACCTTAGTCTCTTTGAAATTGCAATAAGGGCAATTAGCTCAAAAATTAGTTAGTATGGATAAGATCATTCAAATTTTATAAATGATATTAAAATAATAAGAAAGAAAATGTATCAATAAAAATCAAAAAGTGTTAGAATAATAGGGTGATTTCTGTAAAAGTTTTTGTGTTAAAGAAAAAAGACGATTAAAATAAAAAAAAATATGACAATTTTAAATGGATTGAAAGAGTATATTACTATTATACAATATTTTACATGATAAAATTATTTTATTTAATCATAAACATAAGAAAAAAAAGGTCATCAAAATAGAGATAAATTTAATAAAAAGCAATAATAATCTAAACAAAACAAGCCGATTAAATAATATGATTAATCATGCATGCAGATTTATTAAATGAATGTCTTGGCTGATATTCCATATGATGCATCATGCCCTTATATCATATATTATAGAGTAGTAATGAAACTCAGTTAACATAAGCATCTTAAGTCATGCATGCAGAATCCTTATATGAATGTCTTAGGTATACTATGATTCACCATACATGCATGCCCTAATATAATTACATCTTAATATGAAAATGGAGCATATATAATTAATATCAAACAATGAAATTAGTAGAAAACTTACAGAAATGGATGATTAAGATTATCAGATTAATGAAACCAGGTATTTGATGAGGTATTTATATAGGGTGATTTCTGATGGAAGATGTAAATGGAAAATTAATGGAGTAAGCACAAATGAGGCAAGATTAAGTGGGTTATCAATTAATTATCGTGATTAGTTATGAGTAAAATGATTAAAAGACAATCTTTAACATCAAGTAGAGCTAATTAAAGTCAAATTATTCCACTTTTAATTTGAATTTCATCAAAACATTTACTGTGATTGCCACTTAATACTCTACCTAGCTAGCTCCATGCATGGTGTCCCTAGAACTAGTGCTAGGGCTAGGGCTAGGGCTAGGGCTAGATTTTTTTTGCAACTTGATTAGTGATTACCCTATGTCTATGCAACTTGTCCCTCTGTTCTTATGAGAAAACGTTATATAAGTATTTAAGAGGTTTTTGAGTTATATGATGATTTTTCATAAAAAACAAAGGGAGGAGTACTAAATAGTATCCTATCTTATGGTTTTTGTTACAAATATAAATTTTGTACAAACCAAAAAAGAGAAAAAATGGCAAAATGTATGATATATGAAAAAGTGGGATGTAAATAAAAGAGAGAATATGAGTTAAGATTGAAAATAAAAATGTAGCAAAATATATAAAACTAACTAAAAAGAAAAATATAGCAAAACCCGTAAGACGATGATTAATTTGTCATTTTTCATTCTATGGAGACTTTCCTTCCAACGATAATAAAGGGAAATTTAGACTCGAGTCTAGTTAGGTCATGATATGAGGTGATTTGATTAAAAATTTTAGGTGGATTTATATTTAAAATTTAAAAATTCTAGTTAAGATTGAATATATAGCATAGAAAAGTGACATTTGAGTTGATTTTGTTCACATGTTAGCATCAATGAGCGTTCAGTCCACCCTATACTTATATTTAAAATTTGCGACTATTATTTAGGTGGATTTAATCGGAAAGCTATTATGATCATCTGTCAGATAGATGAAGCATGTTTGATTGCTAAGAGCACTAGTGATAGAACAAGACTATCTAGACGTATAGAACAAAACCAAGGTATGAACTCCTATATAGTAATTTAGGTGATCCGCTCTCCTTATCTTTATAATTCGTGTATGAATATCATGTCTAAAATGATCTCTAGGAGAAGATATTAGAAGCTTTCAAGGGCATAATATTTAAGACTGTATATGTCCAAGATTATAACGAGCTTGTCTACGGACCACTATACCGTCTCAACGAAACATCTTATCAGATTTAGCCCCAATATGAGTGAACAGGATCATTGTTATGAACGATAATTTTAGAAAACCTAGTGTTGGAACTTGAAAGATCTATAGTTATCTTGGCTCTCATGTTGATGTTGGGAGAAAAACACAAGTCATATATGATCAACTAGTCATCAACTCACTACACGAGTTTTTTAACTACATTGCATCAAATTCTAAGGAACGAAGGAGTAAATTACTAACCCGTCATAGCGATGGAAAGATTAACTACTAAATAACATTCCTTTCTATCTAAAATGCAACAAAAATCTTTATCTTAAAGATACAAGTAAACTTAACTTGTTCTGATGGACAACACATTCAGGCTTGTGAAGAAACTCTGCATTTTTGTAAATGAACAAACTAACGTCAAACGAGTAATCTGTAATTAGCCCTTGATCTCAGATCAGCATAACTCATTAGCTAGTGTATTTTTTTACATAACACTAAATTAAGGTTAGCTGTTTTTATTTACACTCTACAAAATCCACAACTATCAAGGTAAATTGTGCCCTAAAAAAGAATAATACAGTAGAACAGTAATCTTGGTTAGAATAACTGCAAGCTTCAGCATACAAGCTTAGTATTGAAGATCCGGTACTTCCGGCTTCCCCAGACATCACTTTTGTCAACATAATATGATTTGATACAACAAAGAATCCATGGGGGATTTCTCGGAGCATACTCTATTACATCACCACTATCGACTTCAACGACTCCAAGCAATGTATTCCATTTCCGAACCAATGCGTCCTTCGGAGGATGTCCTTCGAAAAACACTTCCTGTAATTAAAAAACAGCTTAAAGTAAATTCCAATTCCAGTTAAGCGGGGATTTTACTACTCTGTGAACAAGTTTTGTTTATATGAGAAATGTCACAAAAATAGCAGATCAGCCTTTCTTTATGTTGGGGCCGAAGGGACAGCTGTACAAGTCAACTTCAATAGAATTTGTGATTAAACAAGCCACATAAAGAAAGAGCAGGAAAAAAATCTTTAGTTCAAAGAGCAACAAGACAGCACAGTTTAGCAGCTTCATAATCTTTGATTCTATGTTAAAGAAAAAGAAGACACAAAACTGAAATGCATTATAGTGCCTCTAAAGTTCGCTATCGAAAAATTTTAGCTGAAATTATGCAGTAAAAGAAGCCTATACCCCATCATCAGCATACAGAAAAGCATGAATTCTAGCAGTAGGGTCCTCCAAAGTAAGCCGGATACGGTAGGTTCCATCAGGAGACCGAAAGTCCTCAATTGTCCATGGAAGCGCTGCTACAACTCTTACTATACACTTGAATTTTGCAGTCACCTAAATGAATGGAGTGTGATTGATCATTACACATAATGCAAAGTTTTGGTATCACGGAAAGGTAAAGTACATCAAGGGCATGTTTGTATTGAGGGTAAATATTTACAGGGAAAAAGTCAAATTATGGACATGAAGGTAAATAAAGGTATATTTGTGAGAGGAGATGAATGAAAAAAATACAACAGTATGAGAAGGATGAAGGAACTGGTAGATTGTCATCCTTATTTTGGGAGAGAAGGAAAGAAATATTTCGTCTCCATCCCACTAGGGTAAATATATACCCCAAAATAAAGGTAACACTTTGTCCTCCATCACTTAAAAACAATTATACTTTCTAGACTTTATACTCTAATAGCCTTGTTTTCATAGTTTGACTTTTATTTCTCCCCTACCTAAAGTTTAAAGACTAATAAGACTATAAGAGCCACCTAAAGCCTCCAAACTTTAGTCTAGGCTCTCAACCAAAGAGTTCATATTGTGACTTTTCAACTTACACATTAAAACAAGGAAAAGAATACCTGTGAATATGTCAAAATATCCATTAGTGTGAAAAGAGGCACGTCTTCAACTTCATCAACTTCTGGTAAAGAGTTTTCAGATATTAGCAAAGAATAGTTATTCAACAAAGAGCTGCTCTTTAGTCCATCCATCTTAAAATAAGCGTTCTATTTCTACTGGACATGGAAATTGAGAAATTGTTCGTCTGAAATTATTTTAAATAATGTTCAAGCAATTTCAAGAGAAAAAAGTTTGACCAGAGTTTCTAAGAAATGAAGGGTTGGTTTTGAAGGGTAGTAAAGAAAGGAGAGAAAAAGGCTGGACCACAAAGTTCACAAAGAACAAATTTGTTGTTTAACTTGTTGTGATTTTGTTAATGGCACAATGGACCCTGATGCTCGAGGGCCAGGGAGTGTGCCACGCTTAGGCTCTCTCTGCTCCTTCGGCACAGGAAGTCAAAGCCAAAATTTTTTAAAAACCATTCTTAATAAAAACCCAGTTGCAGGTCACTTGCTCCACAGCTCATGTACCTAGTTTCGCCTCCTATGTGCGTCAGGGAAGAGGAAACTCCAGTACCTAGTGCCTGGTGCACCTGAGGCAAGCTTTTGGAAACTAAGATCATCATTGTACTAAGTGTTGACCATACCCAAAATGGAAAATTGGACATCCCAAATGACTATGGGGCACTTATTCAAGAACAGGAATATATAGAATCAATTGCATGATATGAAATTGGATACAAGAAAACAATTAAATACCTGTAACACGATAAGGCCATGGAAAGCTTGTAAATGGCATCCGATCTAACTTTGAATTCAATCTTTTCTTGAAATCTCTACCATGTGTAAGTAAAGCCTTCTGTTAAAAGTGACTGTCGGGAACACTAGGTAAAAGGGAAACAAACATAACAAAAGAGTGTAATACAAACCTTTGACGCTCTAATATAATGAGGTCTTCATTGGGTACAAAACGAACTTTAGTTGATGAAGTAAGGACACCACACCACAATCCTTCATGAGCTTTAAACGTTAGGTTGACAAATTTTACCCATCTCCCAGCAGTAAGCGAAGCAATATTAAATTTCACATTTTTTTCATCAACATAAACTCTCAATATTGTCCCAACAGCTGGAAAGCTACACAAGGTATCCCTGACCAAAGGTTGAGGTTCCAATTGCAGCGGAAGTGCATTTTCCTTTTCAGTCTTTAGCCTGCTGCACATGTCACAAGCTGATGATTGTCATATACACCTCATACAAGAACATTCAGTCAATCAAACCAAATATTTATTACCCATACAAATAGAAAGATTCTTCCTTCCAAACTCCAAAGAACTTTAGAAGGGTAAAACACTACATTTCCAGTAGCACAAAACAAATGTTATGGCTCAAATGTGAGAAATCTTGACATATGGCCCATTGCATGGCATCAATGACATGTTTATTCTTATAATCACCAAGAATAGTGTTCATGCCTAAGCACGTGTAGGAATGAAAAAAATGCCATTTGAGATGAGAATACCAGCAGAGGCACGAGCAAGCAAAAGGAGAACTATAGCTCACTTACTCTGAATGAAGTTGAAGCGGCGGAGCATCGCTTCCGTCCCAAACAAACAGCATCCACTCATCTTGATTAGCTTGATAGATGTGCAAAATCTACCATCCAAACATATAACATCCACTCATCTTCATTAGCTTTATAAAGTGCATGTCTACCACCCTCCCCACCAATAAAGAAAGGATCATCACTTATGTTCCAGACTTACAATGATTGAAAAACAAATCAAAATCATTCTAAGGCACAAAACCAAATTAACTTACGATAAGTTCTGTAACTGATTGCACTGATAATTTAGGATTATCATGCAACCCAATGTGATATTAAATCATTAATATCTTTAATTACGTACATATAAACAATACAAAAGTTGATATTCGAAAATTTCTTACAGAATCTCACTTAACTATATAATTTCTTATAAATTGATGAGAAAACTTGAGACAACCAATGAATAGTGTAAAAGGTACATTTGTTGCATTTAATTAGGATTGGAGGAAGTATCTTACACATCAAAAAGGGTCTTTGGCTCTATGTATCCATTTAATACAGTTGGTTTCCAACAATAAAGAATATCTCAAAAATTTGCTTTGTACTATGTTTTGTTGAAACTTATGAAAGACTCTAGGAAAGAAAAAGTAGTTGGTGCTATTATGGTTAAGGAAAACTAAATGTTTCAGATGTTTCAAACCATTTTTCAAAATACAGGGCTTCCTAAAATAACAAAACTTGCCCAGTTGCTTGTGTGACAATTGAAGAACGTCTACTCATCAAAGTACTAAAGATCCATAAACATGATTAGATATATATATTTTAAGACGAACTTCTCAATTTAAAGCATTTTAAAAAGCAAAAAACTTTAGAAACACAATTCCAATAGTTCCCAGCTACTACACTCCTATTGTCCTCCAGGATACTAAATTTTCTAAAAGATCCCATCACTTCATGGCTTTCTCTAACAGCAAATCTTGAAATACGAAAACTTGGCATACAATTTTATGAAAATTTCCTAACTACCAAACTTAGTAAGAAACACTTAAATACAAATGGTTTACCTTGCAGACAAGATCAAGATGTTCTCCTTCCTTGAGTTGCCTTAACAAAATAGATTGCTTTGAAACTGTATCATAGGTAACTCTTAAAATTTTCAAAATTTAGGGATACAGAATTGACAACAGATGAAATAAGAAAAACCACAAAAAGTGTGTAAGCACCATTCCCATAAAGTGTAATGTCTCGATCAAATAAGTGCCACAGTGGTACCTGTTTCAAGCTGGAAATTGTTTACCCACTTTCTTAAACCATCTACAAATATCATGTCTTGGGATCTCGGCCGAAAGTTGGAGGAAACTTGATAAGGATTATGGCTTACACCATATTTTCCCTCATACAAGGCAAATGATGAGAACTTTTTGTTGAAAAGGGCATAGGTTTCCAAATTATGAGTTTTCATCTGCATTCAGATATAACCAAATTCTGGATAAAATCAACCAAAGAAGAAAAGAATAAGATTAAAAAAATACAAAAGAAGAAAAGTAGAGCAAAAAAGAAATTTTCAAATATAATAAGTTCTAGATTCACTAGAAGTTTAAACTACCAGAAGGTACCATTATCATCAGATCAAAGCCACATCTTCTGAATGAAGCTAACAAAAGTGAAGACAGTGGACAAAGCTTTATAAGTCAACAAGCAATGGGAAATATAGCTTCCTTTATAAAAAGGAAAGCAAATCAACGTGAGCTTTGTTTGCCCTAATCTATAACAGTAACAAAGAAGAAAATTGTTTCTGCCGATTTGGAGGTAAAGCAATAATAACCTTATACATTAAAACCTTGTAAAAAGCTTATCACGTGAACAAAACAAAGGGAAAAGTAATCAATTACAAGAAAGTTAGAGCACAATGTTGATCGAACCAGTTATCTTTGTAGAGACAACAAACCCAGTAAACATTATAAGTAACAAAAAATCGAGACTAGAGAGAAAAAGAAATAATTTACCACAACTTGGGAAAGAAGGATAATGTCCCCAGATGCCTGAACCTGAGGAAGCTTCTCTTGAGTTGCACCAAAAAGATTAACCAAAAGGCCATAGATATTATGTGACTCGTCCACAATTCTCAAACAGCAAAACCAATCTGTTCAAAAACCACAAAAAACATGCAATCACATTCAAAAAAAACAATTGTCAGATCCATAAATAACGCCAAAAAGCAGTAATTCCTCAGTCCTCATAAATATACGAGTGACATTTTCAAAAGACTAAACATGTCTTACACAACATTTTGACTAAAAGTTGTTTGTATGCTAATAGACATGAAAAGCATACTAGGGGGGGGGGGGGGGGGAAGGGGGGGGGCTTAAGGGTGGAAATGGAATGGAATGGAAATAAATAAGGAGAGATGAGGAATGATAAATGTTAATATTATCAATTATCTAATGTTAATATTATCAATTATCTATTTCGCGTCGAAAAAGAGAAACAGTTTAAATTCAAAATTAGTTCCTAATATTATAATCTATAATATTAAATATTTGTATCTGTTAATCTGGCTTTATAAAGCACTTATAAATATCTTTTCATAATTATTACTTTAAGTAGCAAATAGGACAATAATCTGTAACATTTAAATATCATTTTGCAAAAGTGCAATGCTTTAAGGTTTTAACACAACCAGTTATTATCAACCAAATATAAGCCATTCATCATCAAAAAAGCCCTACTTTCAACACATCTTAGCAAACATTTGAATGGAACTAAACTCCATATAATTGATGCAAAACAGGATATAATAGCACTCTATGACACCAAATTTCTTTTTGCTCCCTGCATTAGTAAGTTTTAGCAGCTTTTCACCAACCCATATAAAGCACAGGGAAATGAACAAGTAAAGGGTGAACAATTAGAGGGTGAACAAGTCAAGCCCAAGTTGGGGAGTTTGGAGTAAAAGCTTATCTTAAAATAATGAGTTCTTAGATTTGAGTAGGCATTAGACAGTAGCAGATAAAAAGTGAAAAGATAAGGGGCGAACCAAAGTTGGGACATAAAATCAAGGTCAGAAGAAAGAGGTGAAAGTCTGGAGATGTATGAAACAGATCGTAATAATTTTTATTATGCGCATTTTTCAGAATGGGAACAAATTAATGGATAACATTACCTCAAAGTGATGTAAAATTGTTGCCTCTGCCCACAAGCAAAAAGACTCATATCAAAAATGCTCAAAAAGTATACCCATTCAATCGTTTACAAGAACTGAAGTTATGAAAAAAAAAAATTAATTAATTAATTAAAAGCAAGCTCTCAACTTCAATATCAACAGAGATACATAATCTAGCCCCTCAAGCAATAAAACAAACATCAAAAAGCTAGTACAAAACTCATTGTTCAATAAACTATACTACTCAAACTTGGCTACTGGAGCAGAATACAAGCGTCCATATATCTTTTTCTTTGGCAACTTATCAAAATAGACTTTAGAATGATATTTTGCATATTTTGGTCTAAAAAGTGTGAGTCAGATAAAAATAAAATAATAAAGTAGTTATATCCAGTACTTGAGGCAATACAATATTTTCAATTCACTTAATGTTGTGTTTGAGAACAAGTATTTCATTTCTAATTATAGATTTCAATTATGAATTCATAAATGAAGAATTTGCGAATGACAAGGTTTGAGAAGTCATTGTCGAGGTTTGACAAGGTTTAAGACAATGGTGGAATTGGCTCAAATCCGAATTCAATTTTTTTTGGTTTGCCAAACACTAAATTTGAGCCAATTCTAAATTTCCATCCCAAACACAACCTAAATGGTAAGCCGTGACAAATACATATATCTAATACGGAACATCTAATAGAGTAAACTACACCAAAAGCACCTGTCACCAATAAAATGAGATAGCAACCGCTTAAAACAAAGAAAGGTGAAACCATAGATAGACGACAACAACTCCATTTCATTACTCCAACGACATTAAAAGCTCCCACAACCTCAAAGTGATTATAATCAAGTGAATCTTGGTAGCAAACGAAGAACTCTAAAAATAAGCAGCACTGAGAATCATGAAAAATCCAACAAAGTAATATTTTTTGAAAGTTTCTAATCAATCTACCACCAAACCACTGAGGGTATAATTATTTGTTTACCCTTTCAATTCACATTAGCATGGACACTAATACATCCTTCCAACATACTTCTGCTCAGACTATTTTATCAATCAATCCATCCATCAACAAAAGCCAAATGTTACAAAATGTAGACTAAACTAGGATCATTGCAAAACGTGAAAAGATTAAAGAACTCGAAAGTTGAAAAGCAAGGAAAAAAATGGCTCAGGAAAACCTTTGCTCAGACTTTATCGTCAATCTACTACCAAACCCATTTCAGGGGGCAGCCATAAGTCCGGCCTTTGATTCATCACAGCCGAAAATTGACTCATTGAACATATTAAACGAAACAAAAAAAAAAAAAACAGCAAAAAATGGCGTACCAGTCCCTTTGCTTCGAGTTGGAGTGCCGTACTCCGCAATAATGCCGATTAAATTAACTCTCTGATTAAATGCAGACATTGCATCAGTAAGTCTAAGAAATCTATAGTCGTCTCTATTCCTCATACCTCTGGACAGATTTGCAACTATCCACTGGAGTTTTGATTTTCCCTAAAAAGAGGAATTAGGGTTTCTGGCAACTGATGAGGGGAACGGATGTTTGAATTTTGAACAATGGGAGACTTATTGTCTGACTTTCAGTACTTGTTGAGAGTTTGCTGACTTTTTGTTTGCATACAAATTAATTATAACAGAGTGCGTATGTAAGAAAAAAATTTGTAGTTTATTTATTTAATTTAATATTTTTTTTATTTTGAAATATAAAAATTTAATTAAACATTATTACTTTAGTATTTTTTAAAAAGTTAAAATAATTATATAAAATATTAATTGTTTAAAAACATTTATGATAAAGATAACTTGTTATTTTTTAAGTTGTTGTAAAAATTACTCAACTGTTGTTTTTTGTTCTTTCCATTTACTTTTTACGCAGTTTTTAATGTAAATTTTAAACTCCAACATCTCTAAATATACATAATAAAAAATTACAATAAGAAAGTATACATTAAGATGAATCTAACGATATCTCACATGGATATATTTTATCTTCTAAATATGTGTCAAAAATATTAATTAAATTTATCTCTCCTTAAAATGGAATATTCCAAATGAGAAGAACATTAGAAAACGAAAAGAGTATTAATTATTATACTTTCCTCGTTTGGATCCTTGTTGATGTTTCATTTGCTTTCTAAATATTTTTCAAATTGTGTGTTTTCAATAGAGAACGAAAGGAAGGAATATAAAAAAGAAATTATAGAAATATACTATATACATTATAATAATATTTTGTGTTTTTTGAATTTGCTAAAATTTTTATTATTGTTGGTTTCAGTAGAGTTTTTATATTTCTTTTTACGAAAATGTCACATCACTTTACTTGATTCTTATTTACACATTTCTTCCCTTATATTATATTGCGAATATTTGACATAAATATTTATATCCAAACTCCTTGGTAATAACATGAAAATATGTAATTAGTCAAATTAACAAAAATTTCAATTAACTATGTTTTTATATGTAGTAAACCACGTGTAAAACAATATTGCCTAATGGAGAGTGGTCATTATAACTTTATTTATTCAATAAATGAAGGGGGCTAAGTAAAAACTTTTAATTGAAATAATTTGCTTGCATCAAAATTTTGGAACATGTTTAGTTTGTTCTTATTACACTTTTCTTTTTAGTCTGTTTTTTATTTATCTTATTTTTTATTCTTATCTATATATTTAAAATCTACAGTAATCTCATTCATACAATTTAAATACTTTCACAATTTCTTAATCTACGTGAAATTCTTAATCTCATTGTAAATTTGTGATAAACTTTCAAAACAAAGGCGGTTTTAGCTTATTTATCTTGTACTAATTTCTACAACTTTTTGCCCATCTTAAATAGCAGACATCAAAAGCTTTTGCAGCAGTAGCGGCCATTCCCTACTGGATTCGGAGGAATAGGAACGAAGTCCTTCAGAATAAGTCCTTAGGAGGCTTATAAAGTACTAACAAAACTTAGGCTTGTTCAGATTATAAATTACACTCCATTCGTTCTATAATGCAGCAAAAATCGTATAACAAAACTTGGCTCGTTCAAATGGACAAGACATTCAGACTGAAGAAACTCCGCATTTCACTTTCAAAAGAATAGGCTAAATATTGAGCTAACGTATCAAAAAAAATCAGCCCAGCTCATTAGCTGGCTTTTTTTACATGACACTAAATTTAGGTTAGCGGTTTTTATATACACTGTACAAAATCCACATCGATCTGAGTAAACTGTCGTCCAGTAGAACAGTGATTTTGGTTGGGACAAGCACACGGCCAAAGGGTAAGGGTGGGGGAGGTGTGGAATGGCCAGCTTCAGCATACAAGCTTGGTGTTGAAGATACGGTACTTTCGACTTCCCCAGTCATTGCTTTTGTCGACATAATATGATTTGATACAGCAAAGAATCCATGGAGGATTTCTTGGAGCATTTTCAATTACACTATCAACTTCAACGACTCCCAGCAATGTATTCCAGTTTCTAACCAATGCATCCTTGGAAGAATATCCTCTGAAAAGCACTTCCTGTAAAAAGACAACTTAAAGAGTAAATTCCAATTCTAATTCCCATTTTTAACGCTCCAGTCCAGTATAACATAATTTACCAACTAATTCGCCGTTAAAATTTGTGATAATGACAGAAAACTAGCTAAAATCAACCATGATTGAAGATTCGGTTTATATTAGAAATGCCGCGACTAATGTAGATCAGCCAGTCTTTTCATTAGGAGGGAGCGGGCTGTACAAACCAACACCAAGACATGTTGTGTTTAATAAAGGCACATAACAAACAAGCAGGAGAAAATCTTTACTTCAAACAGCAACAAGACAGCACAGTTTAGCAGCTTCATAATCTTAGATCGATAGATTCTATGTTAAATAAAAAAAGAAAGAGAAGACACAAGACTCCCATGCATTACACTGCATCAACAGTTTGCAATCGAAAAATTATGAACTGAAATTACACAGTAAAAGAAGCCCATACCCCATCATCAGCATACAGAAAAGCATGAATTCTTGCAGTAGGGTCCTCCAAAGTAAGCCGGATCCGGTAGGTTCCATGAGAAGACCGGAAGTCCCCAACTGTCCATGGAAGCGCTGCTACTACTCTTACTATACACTTGAATTTCGAAGTCACCTAAATGAATGAAAACATAACAAAATCAGCTAGTAAATCGTCCAGATAAGTTGGAGAACATATTCTAAGCTAGCAACTTACACTAAACAAGAAGGAAAAGAATACCTGTGAATAAGTCAAAACTTCATTAGTGTGACAAGAGGTACCTCTTCAACTTCATCAACTTCTGAAAAAGAAATTTCATAGAAGAAAATTAGTAAATAATACTTATTAAAAGAAAAAAGTTGACTGGCGTTATTAAGAAATGAAGGTTGATTTTGAAGGGTAGTAATGAGAACTAAGAAGAGAGAAAAAGGTAAGATCACAAAGTTGACTGCGAACAAATTTGGTTTTTAACTTGGTTGTAATTTAAAAATTGGCGCAATGCACACTTAGGCAGGGAGTGTGCCACACTTAAGCACATTCTCCTCCAGCTAATTTCAATTTTTTTTTTTTATGAAAGCCTAGTTGCGCGTCACTTGCACCTGGCCTGGATGCCTCAGGTGCTTAGTTTTGCCTCCTGTGCACCTTAGGGAAGCGACAACCTCCAGCACCTTGTGCCTAGGTGCACCTGACGCAAAGCTTTTAAAATTTTAGCTCTTTATTGTATTGAATCTTGACTATGCCCAAAAATGGAAAATTTTAGGGACATCCCAAACGACTGTTGGGCACATATTCCAGGACAGGAATATATACAATTAATTGCATGATAAAGAACATGATATAAAATTGGACAGAGGAAAACAATTAGAAACCTGTCACATAAGAAGGACTTGGAAAGCTGGTAAATGGCATTTGATCCAACTTTGTTTCTCCTATGCTTTGAGGGTACCTAATAATTGGAAAACTGGTGTAACTAAAACCTTCTGTTAAAGGTGACTACCAAGAACACTAGGTAAAACAATTACACAACTAACAAGAGAAGTGTAATACAAACCTTTGGCGCTCTAATACAATAAAGTCTTCATTAGGTACAAAACGAACTTTAGTTAATGGAGTTAGGACACCACACCACAATCCTTCATGAACTTTAAACATTATGTTGAAAAATTTTACCCATCTCCCAGCCGTTAACGGAACAATATTGAGTTTCAAATTTTTTACCAACAGAAACTCTCAATATTGTTCCAACAGCTGGAAAGCTACACAAGGTGTCCCTGGACAAAGGCTGGGATTCCAATTGCAGCGGAAGTGGATTTTCCTTTTCCTTCTTTAGTCTGCTGCACATGTCACAAGCAGTTGATTCTCATGCAAACCTCATACAAAAATGTATTGTCAATCACGCCTATTCATCTTTTATTACCCATACAGTAGGAACGATTATTCCATCGACTCCAAAAACTTCAGAATGGGGGTAAAATACAACAAATGTTACAACTCAATGCCTCAACGTATAAAATCTTGATGGATGAACCATTGCATGGCATCCATGACAAGTTTATTTAAAACATTTCCAATAACATAGTTCATGCCAAATCACATGGAACGGAAAACAGATAGATGTCACTAATCCGGACACTGTGTATACCTCCCAAATAAAGACCCGCAAATCTATATTTTAGGACGGCAAAAATGTTCATATTCTAAGTTATCAAAAAAAAATTCATGGAACCTCCACAAATCTTTTATTAGGTACTCAATGATGATACAGAAACTTGCACACATGTTACTTTAAGTCTCCAGATAAAAGTACAATTCATTCACCAAACCTCTCTTTTATTTGAGAGCCATGTTCATGAATTGTGACATGAAAACAGACTGCGCTAGAACACAAAGATTGACATCATTTAACACCTCTATAAAAAAAAGTACAATGAACATGGTGTTCAATATAATAATGTGTTAAGCAAAAGAAAATATGTAAGGGGAGGTATTCACCTCACTCAAGGATCAAAATATGAAGTTTAAGTTGGGCGTTTATGTTGTGTCAAAGTTTAGAAAACAAATAAGCAAGTTAATGATGAATGACAATAATAAAGAATAATCAAGACAAGTATTTAAGGCGGTTCACCAATCTTGGACTACATCCACCATCTAGCCTAGGATTATATTAATGTGTTTAAAGGGAGAATACAAACTTGAAGGAATTACAATGGAGTATAAGTGTGGGGAAGAGAGGAGCTAAAATAGGAGTATACTTGAGCAAGTAAGGTTGCTCTTAGATGTGAGACTTGGGTGCACTTTACATAGAGTATATGTGTGTATATATAAGGAAAGATATGGGGCAGCATGTAAATGAGACAGCAGCAGCCAGGAGTATACACAGAAGCTGGTGTGGTCTGCAGCTTGCTGTCTCCAATACTTTCTTGACTTTCCTTTTCTATGTATGCCCATGGTCTTCAAGACCTCTTACACCTTGATCTTGGACTGATTTTTTGCACTCTTAGCCATCTCATGTAAAGGTTTACACTATCAATAGTACATTGTACTGCTTGATTTCCATACTACCAAATCACAAACATGTTATGGGTCCTCTTCTAACCTTCACTAATTAAAATGATTAATTTTCTTAATCATGTTTTGATTACTTGGTAACACAAGTCACCAATAATCCTAACAAAATAAGTTATTGGATATATATTAGTTAGATAAAATAAAGCATCATTTAACACAGAATGAACCAAGTATAACATCACTATTAGTCAGGACCAAGGATGAGTATGTGTTGGACATGGGATACATACCTAAGTGTCAAACATGTTGAGGTTCAAATTTATAAACAAACTTCCTGGTGCAACTTGCAAGGGCATGGCAATTGGTATCATGAAACATGATCCTGCTCTGAAAAACTTTTGCATGTCTTATCACAAAACAATATACACATATTTCAAAATAACTCACTTATGATTTGTCAAGTAGAATTTTACCCAAATGCCCAACATTCTTATATATGTAATAGCTTTGGTCTAAAGCTTATCCTATAGAAATTAGAATATTTCAGTAAGCCTCAAAAGTTTTCTAAAATCACATAATACCCAATTGTTGCTCTCTATTAAAACAATCGGTCTTAAATTTTAATTTATAGAGTGGCATGTTCAACAATGTCTTCATTCTTATCACATTTTCATCTAGCCCCTGGGAGTATTGATTTGGCATTCCATGTACTTACATAAATTCTTGTGATTTTTACTTTTAATTGTCATTTGTCATAGCTCCAAAGTAGAATCAATGCTAACTCCAGCAGATCTAGACTCTAGTCTACTAAAATGTCATCCCAATACACAATGGCAAGAGATAATTGAATAAATTGTGTCAAATGTCAATCTAAAGCTGCTACAAAGGGGAAAGCACTTCAAGTAGACCTATCATATAGTGAACTCTACCATAATTGCTCCACACGTCATAGCATTTATTTTAGCTTATTATTGGCTAATACATATCCTTAATGAAGTCTATAAATATAAATGGTATGTCCTTTGTCAATTGTCATTACGACATTACCCACCAACGACTCATGAAACCTTATCATAAGCCATCATGTCGTCTAACACAAGCAAGTGTTGCAAATCTGAGACCATATTACAAGTCATAGATGAAAATATTTGGAAACCCTAGAGGACTAGCAAAGCAACCACTTTAAGTTACAAGAACCTGTTAAGAAAAAATGATCTTCAGAGAAGCAAAATCTAAGTAGATGATGATTATATGTTTCTCCATGAACAATTATACATGTCATATCAGACCTCGGAGTCATCAATTAATCAAACACGCGCATTCAGTTATGAGAAAATTGTACATTGGAGAAGAATAAAAATCTATTTCAGAGCAAGCTGTCAGCCATGCACATCAAGAAAATGATTCATCTTTGAAATAGAATAACTCCCTGGCTTTCAAGGAAGGCATAAATCATTGGGTATAAGTGTATAACTAACTCTTCTAACTTGAAAATTAGAATACATTGAACCACATAAAAACCAAATACTATCACCATTTCATGTTTCGAAACTTCATCCCAAATCGAGGAACTATTCATGTTCCACAGCTTTTGTCCAGATATCAAAGCTTGAAGGAAGCATTATGTTTCCATTAGGTAATTTAGTGCTATTTACGAATTATTTTACAAAAACATTTGTACCCTCATCCCATATACTTTATAGGTAGTGTTCTAAATTCTTGTTCTAATTTCTCGATTTGAATCGTTTTATGTTCCATGTAATATTGCATTGCACCAGACCCCAGGGAGAGTAATGAGTAATTGAGAATCACCTAGTAGGTTTCAAGAATGCTTGATAATCATATACCTTTCACAACACAATGTCATTGACATATACATACTAGTAAAGACACGGAGGAAGCAAAAGGAGAACTATAGCACACTTACTCTGAACGAAGTTGAAGTGGTGGTGCATCAGTCCCATCCCAAACAAACAGCATCCGCTCATCTTGATTAACTTCGTACAAGTGCAAAATCTGCCACGCAAACAGATAACATCCACTCATCTCAATCAGCTGGACAAAGTGCATGATCTACCACCCTCCCCACCAAAAAAGAAAAGGACTATCTCTATTGTTCCATACTTACAATGGATCCATACAAATAAATCAGATTCATTCTAAAACACTACCAAATTATGTTAACTGATTGCAAGTTTCACAAATATATAATGATAATCTATGATGATAATAAAATTTTGAATGATATGTTTTAAATCATATCTCACATACAACAATACAATCCTCCATTTTTTATAACTACACTTATCACCTTTATCTGAAAGTTTTTTTTAGAGAAGTAGAGCTATTAAAAAGATACAGAAGATAGTATGTTAGTTGCTACAGTTAGACTAAATATTGTTAAAACTTGAGAAAGACCAAGTTTTGATCATATCTCACAACTCCTCTTGTACAAAGTATTGTTAAAACTTGAGAAAGACTCTAGAAAAGAAACAAGTAAAAAGTTACATAATTAGGAAAAGTAGTTGGTTTTTTTGGCTTCTATCGAGAGAAAAACTAGATTTTTCACATGTTTCAAACCATTTTTCAAAATACAATAGCCCAACATAAAAATAAATTATCCTGTTTGTGTAATTGTTGAACTTTTGTTGAATGTACCGAGATCCATAAAAACAACAAGATGTTTGATTAAAAACGAATTTCTCAAGTTAGAACATCTTAAAAATCATAAGCTTTCGAACCCAAATACTCCATAGGTCCCAGCTACTAGATTCTTATTATCCTCTCACGCCAGCTTTCTTAATTTTCTAAATGATCCCATTGGTTCATAGATTCCTCTAACAGTTAGACCTTGAAACACTAGAAGTTGGCATACAATCTTACCAAGTTTTTGAACTACCAATCATAATAAGCAACACCTAGATACAACAAAATTACCTTGTATACAAAATCAAGATACTCTCCTTCCTTGAGTTGCCTCAACAACACAGATCGCTTAGAAACTGCAGCAGACATAACAAGTCTTAAATTTTCCAAAAATCCAACGCTACAGGATTTTGAGAAGGAAATAGCAAATCATTTAATTTAGCACATCTCCCCAATAAAAAACACCAAGTAGTAGGAATCCAAGTTTTATTTTCTATAGATCAAAAAATTATACTAAACAAAAGAATTACGGAACCACAAAAAAAGTAGGATTCATAGGTTAAAAGAACTCAAAAAGAGTCAAAAACAGATTTTAAAGAAAATAGACCAGGAACTAGAATAGAGCAAAAATAATCTAAAGAATTCTTATTCACTCGTGAAAGTATGGATCTTATTGATTAGTATTGGAAAACTAGATAAAGCAAAAACAATTTTCAAAATTGTTTCCTGCAAACACTTAACATTAAGGAGTTTATAAATTAAATCCACTATTCCAAGAATGGATAGAAGGGGCACACATAACTATGGGGAGAGGAAAATTACCCATACAAGAACCTTGCATATGTATCATAAAGCAAGAATTTATTTATGAGATTTATAGGATATCACAATATTATGTTGAATATGCAAGCATGATCTACCATTTGATAATCTTTACTTGTAATATTCTAGTTTGGTGTTAATTTGACAGTGGGTAAAAGAAACAGGGTTAGTTTGCTCCAATTGACATAGGGGGGAAATTTACATGTGCGCTACAAGAATAGGGGCTAAATTTATCTTTGAGTGGAATTAGACAAGATATTTCACTGTATAGGAACCATTTTTGTCTAATTCCACGCAAAGATTACAAATTGACAACATAAAACAAGAACACCCACCAAAAGTGTGTCATGCAATCCAATGAGTGAAATAACAATACTTGACTCTAGTAAGATCAGATAAGTGCAATAGTGGTACCTGTTTCAAGCTTGAAATTGTTTACCCATTTTCTTAAACCATCTACAAATATCATGCCTTGGTTTCTGGGTCGAAAGTTGGATGAAACTTGATAAGGATTAGAGCTTACACCATATTTCCCCTCATACAGAGCAAATGATGAGAACTTTTTGTTGAAAAGGGCATATGATTCCAAATTATGAGTTTTCATCTACATGCACAAACAATATAGCCACATTTAAGATAATACCAACCAAATAAAAGAAGAATGAAACAAAAAGAGAGAGCAATAAAGAATACAGCTAAAATTGTCAAACTTCCAATCAGTCTCATTATAAATGGATCAAAGCTTTATCTTCTGAATGAGGTTAAGAAAAGTGAAGTGGGTGACAAAGCTTTATGAGTCAACAAGAAATAGGAAATATAGTTTTCTTTGTTATGTGATTCCAAAATTATCTAATGAAGAGGGACGTGAGCTTTCTTTGCCCAAATCAATGACAATAACAGAAAAAGTTAATCAAAAAAACGTGAAGCTGAGTAAAACAATGTATTAAAACCATGAAAAAGCTTATCATATGAACAAAACAAAGGAGAAGCTATATATGACTTGGAAGTTGGAACACACTGTGATCTAACCAGATTACAGATAATAACACAACTTTTCATAGAAACTATAAACCTATAAACATTACAAGTAGAAATTTGAAACTAAAGAGAAAAAGAAAAACTTCACCACAACTTGAGAAAGTAGGATAATATCGCCGGATGCCTGAACTTAAGGAAGGCTCTCTTGAGTTGCACCAAAAATATTGACCAAAACGCCATGGATATTATGCGACTCATCCACAATTCTCAAGCAACAAAACCAATTTGTTCAAAAACAACAGCAAATATGCAATGACATTCAAGAAAATAATTGTCAGATACAAAGATCATGTCGAAATGTTGTAATTCATTGGTCCTCGTAACACACGAGTGACATTTCCAAAGAAAAAACATGTCTTACATAAAAAGTTTGGCTCAAAGCACCCTATATTCAAAATCTAGCATCAATCTGCAAAAAGATCAAAAACCTGAGTTGCCAAATGTATCTACTACTTATAGGATGCTTCAACAAGAACAAAAGCACAAGGAGCTTTCAAAGATGAGTGTTTTTAACAGTGGCTCCATGGCTTTTGCTGCTAATAAGAGAACTTACTATGATAGACATCAGACACACAATAAGCACTATGAACCGGCCTCTAATGGATCTTACAACAAATCTTCTTCTGGTACTGATTTTAAGAGGAACTCCATGTATTTTTGTGATCATTGTAAGCTCACTGGTCATAGTGTTGACAAATGTTTTACGTTGCATGGCTATCCACCTGGTTTCAAACACAAACGATTTGCTGGTTGTGTACAAAATGAGGACTCGAAATCTGATAAAGAAAATCTTGGTATCACCATTGAGCAGTTACATAATCTCCTAAACCTTCTCAACAAACAACACGACCATGCTTCTAATCCTTTATCCATTGATCTTGAAGATCTGCCTCATTCTGCCAACCTTGCAGGTAAATTCTGCTTTCTTTTCAAAAATACCACATCAAGATGGATAGTTGATAGTGGTGCTACTGACCACATGTGCAACTCTTTAGGTTCCTTCATTTCCATTCACAAAATCACTAATCCCGAACACAACATCACTATTCCTGATGGAAGGAAAGTAATGGTTGAGCTTTATGGTGATGTTGCTTTCATGGATGACATAATTCTTAAAAACAGTTTGTATGTTCCAGCCTTTCAACTTAATCTCTTATCTGTTCATAAATTGTGCACTGACATTTGTAGTAATGTTGTTTTTACTAATGATAAGTGCTTCCTTCAGGACCCTTCTAAGACAAGAATTCTTGGTAACCTCTCCAATGGATTCTACTATGTTGTTGTTCCATCTCTTTCATCAGCAACTCTCCAACAAAACTCCACTTGTGTTGCTGCACAACCTTCCAAACAAATTTCCAAAAATGTTGAGCTAGCTAATTTGTGGCATCTTAGACTAGGTCATTTACCTTTTTCTCAAATGAAAGTTTAATTTCCTGATATTGATGTAAATAAGGTGCATGAATCCACTATATGTACTATATGCCCAGCTGCAAGGCAAACTAGGAAATCTTTTCCTTCTAGTACTATCAAGACAACTAAGCCATTTCAATTAATACATATAGATGTTTGGGGGCCTTACAAACACATCACTCATGATGGGTGTAATTTTATCTTGACTATTGTAGATGATTTCACTAGGGCCACTTGGATCTATTTGATGAAAACCAAAGCTCAATCCATTTCTTTTTCAAAGCACTTTTATGCTTATGTTGAGACACAATTTCATTGTCAAATACAATCTATTCGAAGTGATAATGCGGGTGAACTATGTGAAGGTGACGCCCTATAATTTTTTCTCACTAAAGGCATTTATCATCAAAAATCTTGTGTCGACACCCCTCGACAAAATGGAATTGTTGAACGCAAACATCGTCATCCTTATACTTTCAATACAATCTTCCAATTCGTTTTTGAATGCATTAAAACCACAGTCTATATCATTAACCGTATTCCTTTGTCTAGCATACATAATATGTCTCCTCATGAAAAGCTTTATGGACAGAAACCCATCAATTCTCATTTTAAGACCTTTGGTTGCTTATGCTTTGTCTCCACCAAAAAGCAAGCTAGGTCCAAATTCAACACTAGAGCACATGCTTCCATTTTCATAGGCTATGTTCTTGGTCAAAAAGCCTACAAGACCTACAATTCTACTACCAACAAGATTACTATTTCTAGGGATGTATGTTTTCAAGAACATCACTTCCCCTATTATTTTCACACACCACCCACCTCTTCTTTTTCTAAATTCTATCTTCTTGCTTATAACCTTTACCTCCTTATGATGTAGCAACTATCGTGGTTGTTTACATTGATGATATGATAATCACCGGGGACAATCCTCATCTCATTTCTCAGCTCAAGGCACACTTACATGCCACATTCAGTATCAAAGATCTCGGTCCTCTAAATTTCTTTTTCGGTATTGAAGCTTCCTATTGTGATAAAGGCATTATTCTTACACAGTTTAAATTCAGTCATGAACTTCTTAGAGATGCTGCTTTTACTGATATAAAGCCTCATGTTACTCCTCTTCCCTTGAACTTCAAAATGTCCTCACATGAATCTCCTTTTCTACCGATCCTACCATTTACCGTAGCCTCGTGGGGAAGCTCAATTTCCTCACCAATACTCGCCCTGATCTCTCTTATTCAGTTCAATCTCTTAGCCAACATATGCAAAAACCCAGAGAATGTCATTTTCAAGCTCTCAAGCACACCCTGGGATATATTTCTAATACTCTTGGTCAAGGTATTTTGCTCACAGCCACTGACTCTATTACTCTCAAGGCTTACTCTGATTCTGATTGGGTTGCCTGCCCCGATACTAGAAGGTCCATATCCGATTTTGTTCTTCTCCTTGATCAGTCTCCTATAAGCTGGAAATCCAAGAAACAGGCCACCGTATCTAAATCTTCCTACAAAGCCGAATACCGTTCTATGGCCACTACCTCTGCTGAGGTTGTTTGGGTCATTTGTTTGCTGGAAAAACTTGGTTTACATAACTTGAAGCCTGTCACACTCCACTGTGATAACATGTCGGCTCTCCATATTGCTCATAATCCCGTTTTTCATGAACGAAGCACATCGAAGTGGATTGCCACTTCACGAGGGAAAAAAAAATGATGGAAGGTCTCTTGCAACTCACCTATCTTCCACACAGTCTCAATTGGTCGATGTGTTCACAAAGATACTACCTTCTCATCAGTTCCAGCATCTTCTCACCAAACTTGGCATGCATATCCCTACCAAGTTTGAGGGGGGTGATAAATATATGGACCGTTGGCCTTGTCCAGCTTGGCACTCTTGGCTTACTCTCTTTCTTTTCTGTTATGGGTTTGTTAGAAATTTGTTTTCAGCTTTTGTCCTTTTCCTTTTCGTGTTCTTGGCTGATTGAAAGCTCATATGTAGGTGGTAGCTTATACTACATACATGTATATATATAGGACTATAGCTTTGTACTATTCTTAATGCTTTTGCAATTAATAAAAATACAACACTGTCTTCTTCCTTTTGTATGTCAGTAATCGCAATACGCCATGTTTTACCACTGATATCTCATCAGTTTTCAATAATAGCCAAGCATTTAAAAAAGTAAACAAAACTAAGAGCATTACAAAAAATGAAATAACTCAAAGTTGAAAAAATGGCTCAGGAAAACCTTCGCTCAGACTTTATCATCAATCTACTACCAAACCCATATCAGGGGGCAGCCGTAAGTCCGGCCTTTATTTCATCATAGCCAACAATCAAATACTTTGAACAAAATTACTGAAAGATAAATAAGAACAAAAGAAAATGGCGTACCAGTCCCTTTGCTACGAGTTGGAGTGCCGTACTCAGCAACAATGCCGATTAGATTAACCCTCTGATTCAATGCAGACATTGCATCAGAAAGTTTAAGAAATCTATAATCATCTCTATTCCTCATACTTCGGTTTCTACGAATGCATATTTGCGATTGCGATCATCTACTAGCTAGGGTTTTTATTTTCCCTGAAAAAGAAGATACTATTAGGGTTTGAGGTGGCAACTAACGAGGGAAATGGGTATTTGATTTTTAAACATTGGAGCGAGCAATAGAAGAACTTTGTCTTTGGGCGGTTAGTCGGAGGTTTGTTATTGAAACTGACATTTTATTATTTTTGGTATCAATCGTCACGTCTATTAGTTAAATGTCGAAATTTTGGTGTTTCAAAACTTCAATTTGATGTTTAAAATTTGTTATAATTTTTTCGGCAAATTATATTCCATTAATTACAATAATGTTTTTTAAAACGAGTAATATTATTTACGTAATTGAATATATAATTAATACTATTGTAAAGTTATAACTATTTAAACAGTTAACAACTACCTCATAATTATCTTGCCTCGAAAAAATTAATCAATTTTGAAAATTTGATGTTAACCTTATTTTAAATAAATATGTGAATTAAAATTTTTATTTCTAGAATTAACTAAATAGTTTAAGCAATTATCACTTTGCACTTTCTTTCAACCTATCATATAATAAATAATTCTTTAAAAAACTAAAAAAAATAACTTAATAAATGAAAAGGGCTAAGGTTAAGATTTTTCATCAATTAAAAAATTGCCTAAGATTTAAATTTCCAAACATCGTCGTTTATATGACCTACTTATCTAGTATTTAGTTTTCGCCAAATTAACCTTGTATGATTATGTTTTCCTCTTTCTTTCATTTGCCTTGTAAGTAGTAACAATAGAATTGAAGCAAGTTCATTCGTGATATGACATACAAAAATACGACCTAACTCAACGCAATCCTGCTTGGCGCATGTGTGTATACGAGCAAACCAACCTTTTTCACCGTCCACAAATATCGATAACCCGTTAGACCATAATGAACAAAAAATATAGACGTATAATATACTTATAATTATAGGGGTGTTCAAAATCGGATACCGAGTCCACCCGGATCCGAAAATCCGAGTACCCGCTTTTTCGGATACCTAAAATCGTGACCTGGTTCCGACCCATGAAACCGTAAACCCGGTTTTGTTTATTTTCTAAAAACATTTTTTTCCTTATTTCTTTTAACATTTATATATATATATATATATATATATATATATATATATATATATATATAATTCAAGTATTAAATCTCTATAAATACTTAACTTAATTAGTCACAAAAAGTTAAAATTACAACCATTAGTTAATTGAAATACAACTATAAACTCATAAAGTTACACATCTAACTATTAAAAAACTAAAAGCAAGCGATTAAAATTTATAAGTTGAAACTTCAAGCTCCATTAATCATCTTCAACGACGTCAAGGGTTTCATCGACTATGACCTCCAGATGCTTCAAAGTTAATGCATTACCTAAACCAAAGTTACGAACAATATAAGGTTAAAAGGAAAAATATTTTTACTCTTAAATATTAAATAATCAATTCAAAAATGATTAAAAATTTATACTAATCTTCTTCCATTTCTTCAAGTGCAAGCAAACTTTCCTCTATTGCTAAAGGAGTTCTAGAAATACGAAGTCAATCTTATGTGCAAATAAGGGCTTCGACCATCTTTGGTGTCAATGATGTTCGAAAATCATCAAGAATACGACCACCAGTACTGAAAGCAAATTCAAAAGCAACGGTAGAAATAGGTATAGCCATCTTTTGAAGAATGGGATACATTTTTGTTTGATCTTTCCACCATAGTAAAATTTCAAAGTTAGAATCACAAGGTTGAACAACCTGTCTCCATTTGATATCTTGAATTCATTAGTTCAATAAGGTCCACCTTTTCCCATTCCTTGAGTCCCACTTTGAGTAAAAATGGAAGAGGTTGAAGAGGTAAGAAAGTAGACACTTTCTTCCAATCCTCTTCAGTAAGAGCACCACCAAACTTCCTAAGTAACTTAACTAAAGCAGAATCTTTCATGCACAAATAAGCAAATGACTTTTTAAATTTGATAGCAGATTCAAGCATTAGATAAGTTGAATTCCATCTAGTTTCAATATCCAAAACAACAAGGCTATTTCTCTCCTCTTTTTCCTCTTTTATGCATTCTTTAAAGTTTTTAAGCCTAGCAGGAGAAGACCTTACATACTTCACAAGAGCACGGACTTTCAAAATAGACAAATCAACTTCATTCAAACCATCTTTCACAATTAAATTCAAAATATGTGATGCACATCTTATATGTAGGTATTGACCCTCCAACAAACCAATATCCCAAATGTTAAGTCTTTTCTTAAGGTAATTGGCCGCTATGTCATTTGAACTTGCATTGTCTACGGCCAATGTCATGATAATTTATAAATCGGGTATGCAGTCCGAAATATCTGCTTTTGACAATTCGGATTAGTTATCTGGTTTTAACAACAGAATACCGGATATTCCGAGTCGGATTATGCAAACCAAATTTGTTTGAACACCCCTACTTATAAAATCTTGAATATGCTAATTTTTGGACGTGGAATACTTAAGAGTAGCGGACAAACGATTACTTTAAGTAGCGGTTTTGTTCAATGACAAAATGACTACTTCACAAAAAGAGTCCAATGTCATTATAAGTCGAAATTAGCCGACATATTAAAGCTCAATTGTGATTGTTGTTATTTCAACGTTCTTGGACATTTTAGTGTCGAAAAAAATTCCACCGGTAAGCCTATTCAAACATTTCCATGTCGGAGCCCCAGAGATTCTTACTTCCTTCCACGATCACCAGTAACCATTAATGTCTCTATCAAGATCATTCCTCTCAAGGCATTCTTCTTCCTTTCGTTGTTTCTCTCTATCTTCCAAATCTCAACCAAGCACACACCCACCGTTTTCTCTTTCCTCCGCCGATGTCACGTCGCGGGCTGATGTTATTGATGGAGAAGATGGTGGTACATGGTCGTCCTTGTTGCCGGAGATTTTGGCCGATATAATAGCACGAGTTGATTCTTCTAACGATGAATGGCCTTTTCGTCGAAACGTGGTTGTTTGCGCATGCGTTTGTAGAAGGTGGAGAGATGTTACTAAAGAGATTTTAAAAGCTCCTGTTTGTACTGGGAGGATCACTTTTCCTTCTTGCCTTAAACAGGTAACTTTTCTATTAGGGATGCTTAGGTTTTTTATTTTCAAAATTTGGGGAAATTAATTAAAATGTGAGTTTTTGTGATTTTGATTTTTGATGATTGAATTGGGTAAAGTTAGTTTGAAAAGTTAATTGTTGTTTTGGGATTTGATTTACAAATATTCAAGTAATCAAATACAGTGGAAAGTCTTCTCGTTTACTGGTAAGATACTTTTCCTTCTTGCTTTAAACAAATAATTTTTCTATTTAGGGTTAGTTTTTTTACCTTTCAAATTTTGGGGTAATTAAATTAAATGTGGTATTTTGTGATTTTGAATTCTGATGATTGATTTGGGTAAATTTAGTTTGAATAATTGAATGTTGTTTTTGGAATTAATATCTATTTAAAAGTGTTTAGTTTAGGCAATTTATTGGGTTAGGTGTACCAGGGTATAGGAGCCAGGAGTGATAAGCAAAAGCCTTAGTTTTAATATGAATTAGCACTTGTACTTTGCAACTATTAGTTTTTACCTTTTAAGGTTTATTTTTTGCTTATATTAGCCTTGTTGTGTTAGTAAATTTTACTTGATTTTGTTTGGAAAATTGTTGTGATTGGAGTTTACATTGAGTGATAGTATAACTGCCTCCCTGCTAATTTCACCGAAAGATGGAATGTTTTAATCAAACAACGTATGTGTGTGCTTCTGATTCTAATTGAGGGATGTTGTTGCTGCTTTTTAATGGATGTTAGCATTTAAGTGTTGGGACAATTGGTTTTTATTGGGATTTGTATTTATTGGCAAGTCGATTTTGTAAATAATGTGGCAAGATATTGGTCAAGTATTTTTGGCGTTCTCAGTTGTGGTTGGTGTTGCAACCTATGTAGCGGTCATGCTAACCTCAATAGCCGCAATTTGGTGACACAGCTGTTGTTTTGCACTAGGTTTGGAAATGAAGTCTAACACAAGTGACGATGCTGATAGTTGACTTTTCATCTTTAGCATGTTCACTTCCCGGTTAAGTATTATGAATAACAGAGTAGACATTTCATGGTAGGCTAAATTGACTTTGAGAGTGTACATGGATACTTAGGATATGTAAGGAGAAATGAGTAGGGAGTCTAATTTGGACTTAGCTCAAGCATATTATTTATTAGTACTAAAGACATGGTATAAAAACGTGTAAATCATCTGGCGACTTATAGAAGTGGAGATAATGCTACACAAATCATTATTTCTTGACTTGGAGAAATGTAGGAGATGTTGCCTAAATTGTAAAGACACACCATCCGTATTTGATGGTTGTAGGCTATCAAACTTGTGCAAGGATAAAATCAAAAGACAAGAAAGAATTAAATATTCAAATCTCACGTTAATGTTGTGATTTGTGGGAACTATACCAAATATTATTAACCTCACTTTCAACATAACTTCACTGCGACAATTGTGATTTGTAGGCATTATTCCAAGTAACTCACACAACCACCACTTTTTAATATTTGTCTTGTAGGTTGGGTCAATTAAGAATGAATATAAATATTAACCTTATTTATACAAAATTGGACATGAATAATTAATGAAGGCTTCCATTAGGGGTACTTTAGTCCATGAGATATAGTCGTGCTCGCGAAATAAATTTTGTAAAGTTGTCCAACAATGCATGTCTTCCAACCTTGATTTAGTTTGTATGTTAGTGATTCATGTTATAAGGATAAAATTCAAGTTGCATACCCATGTCCGTTGTTGACGTCTAATTTTTGATACTACGACAATCCTTGTATACAACAGAGTCATGGTTTTGTGTTCCTTACAAGCTTTCGTGGATTAGGATGTACTACATATAATCAACATTGCCCTTGATGGGCACATAATCACTATGACAATTGTTTAAAAATTGTAAGTCAATCGAAATTAAATTAAATGCTTACTTACTACAAGAGAAGTTAAACTTGCATATATCCCTCTAAACTCTCTCCAAGTAAATTTAAATTTTATTTATTTTGTAGCGTAAAGTAAAATTATTATTTTAGGGTGATCATATGCTACATATACTTTGTTCTATACAATATTTGAAAAAGTAAAGAGTGTGCAAGACATTCACAAATGAATATCATTTAAGTAACAATAAGAGGAGAATAAAATTTATTTTTTACATGATATTTTATTTATCCTAATGATATCTGGTAATTAAAATTCTGGTTGATTAAATAGACACTTAATAAACTTTGCAATATATGGTTAGTTCTTTTTATCAATTAAGATGTATATGACACGTCTACATCAATAATAATAATAATAATAATAATAATAATATATAGGAGTCCATCTATTTTTTTGCCAAACACGTCTACATTCCATTTGTTTTCCATTTTCTATAGATCTCATTTAAGAGCTGTTTCTATTGTTGTTGTTGTCATTCATTTATAAACTATTTATTACAACTTCAGTTATTTAACTGATGCTGTTAATTGATTAATGATGGGTGCAGCCTGGACCACGTGAAGTTCCTCTTCAGTGTCTCATAAAATGGGACAGGAGAAATTCTACATTCTACCTATACCTCTCTGTATCACCATCATGTAAGGAAATATGAAACCTAGTAGCTGTGAATTATCTTTTTTTTTTTATGTGTACTATTAGCATACTTCCTTGAATATACCTGTGTTTTGCGGTGGTGTCGTAGAGATGTAATGTATAATAAATTTTGTTATTTAATTGTTCATTGGAAAGACTCATGGTATGTCTTTCATTTTTTTTGAAGTTATGTCTTAGAACCACATCGAGTTAATTCATCTCTTTTGTTATGCATTTCTTGACAGTTTTAGCTCATTGCAGTCCAAGCAGTCATATGGCTCCATTAAACAGGTGTTGTTCCCTTGAGAGACTGAAAATGTACTAGTGCTTGTTGAGGATTTTGAGTAAAATATGTTTCTCGTAAACGTGATTGATATCACTTCTTAGTTCTTACCCTAAACTGGATCATGATATATGTCTAGATTATTGAAGAGGTGTGTGTAATGATCACTTTGGAATGCCAATTTTTTTTTTCTAAAATTTATTTTTCAAATATGATGTCTAACGGATCTTTTTATTGACATAGCTTAATTTCTCTTATTGTATGTCGCAGATTGTTAGGGTGTTTTTATCAAAGTATGGAATATCTATAATTTGATGTTGCTAATTGTAATTTGTCAATTGCAGCATTTGCAGAGAAAGGCAAATTTCTTTTAGCTGCTAAGAGGTATTGGCGTGGTGCACACATTGAGTACATTATATCACTTGATGCTAACGATCTATCACAAGGAAGTCAAGCGTATGTTGGAAAGTTAAGGTATGGTTGTTATGATTTTACGATGCTATCTGCATTATAAGTATGTCCGTTTTTTGTTAACAGTAAGCCTAATTTTGTTGGTTAACTTAATACCCAACCGACTTTCCAATCAAGGTGCTCAACAAAAACTAGGTGTAAAAAGAGTTTCAATTGCTATGAGTAGCTTGGTAGACGAGGGTAACGATTAAGATTCTTTATGGGGAAGATCAAAGGATTCCAATCGTGTGAATCTTTTGAAATTTAGGCCTCGATTATCACTTTGGCCTTTTATCTGACCATAGTTTTCTATGAGTGGGATACACTGAGTATGATGATGATTTATGATGATAACTTTGGCCTTTTACCCCCAAAATTTTCTGTGTTAACTATACATTTAGAGTATATCTGTTTTAAAACTGTAGGCCTTGATTTAAGAACAGAATAGGTTATTTCTCTGACCCTTTACTGAATATGCCGTACACAATCGAAATCCTTTGATTTGTCTATGAACAGTCAATCCATCAGCAAAACGCATGCTTAGATGAAGTTGCAACCAACCCTATGTTTACAACTCTGTAATTTTAATTTGCAGCTCGGACTTTCTTGGTACGAACTTTAAAATATATGATAGCCTTCCACCTCATGATGGAGCCAAACCATCTAGTAGCAGATCCACTCGTCGTTTTGCAAGCAAACAGATAAGCCCCCAACTTCCAGCTGGTAATTATGAAGTTGGGCAAGTATTTTACAAACTTAACCTCTTGAAGTCAAGAGGCCCAAGAAGGATGTATTGTTCCCTTAAATGCCCTGGATCACTGGGAGATACCTCTGCAGACCGGGCAGAGTATAGCGATTCTAAGTTAGCCGATCTGGATTTTAGTTGTACTGTTCTGAAGAGTAAAACACCACGGTGGTACGAGCACCTGCAGCGCTGGTGCTTAAATTTTCATGGACGGGTAACAGTAGCTTCAGTGAAGAACTTTCAACTTATAGCGACAGTCGATCAAAGCCAACCGGATGGAAAAGGTGATGAAGAGGTGGTTCTCCTACAGTTCGGAAAGGTTGGAGACCACACTTTTACCATGGATTACCGTCAGCCACTCTCGGCCTTCCAAGCATTTGCAATTTGTCTAACAAGCTTTGGTAAAAAACTTGCATGTGAGTGAACTGCCTTTAATGCGTTGTATCAATGGAATGGGTATAGCTCAATAGAAGTATGTTTGAATGTAATGTTCTTATCATTAATTATAGACAAAAGAAAGGAAAAAATAAATCAAAAAAAATGATGTCTTTAAGATTTGTCTCCCTCTTTCTCCTCGTTCCCAAATCTTTAAATTTCTGCTACTTTTGCTTGGTTAGATGAAAGATAACGTACATATGAAAATAGTTAATCGCGTCTAGATGTTTGTAAAAGTAGGTGAATCGACGTATATTTATGATTTTTATCGATGCTTAATTGTAAAATGAATACGTATACGCTCATTACAAAATACGAATTAGTAAAACAAATTGAAAATGCACTTGGGTGATCTAGTGACCATCTCTTGAGTGCTAGATGTAAGATGCTTATCCTGCCTTGTTCTATTGAAACTTGAATCTACTCTTAGCAAGTGTTTTTGCCTTAAATAGTGTTATGTAAGCAAGTGTTTATAATGTCATTATTTGATGGAGCCAAGATTTATACGTAGTTCTTTGATTTCAAATTAATAGACTAAAATAAAATGATTTATTAAATCATGTGCACTCATGACGTATGTATACAAAGGTTAAACAGAAATATAATCTCTGTTAGTTTTATTGTTAACAAGGAAAAGATTGTGTAGATCCAACCAATTCAAACTCCACTCTAAATGCAAGACAATAAATGGCATTGAGATAATAAATTGTCCTTTGTGAAATAATCAAGTGTTTTTGCACTATTTATTGTATTAGGACAACCTAGAATCCTAGAATGAAATCGAATTCCCACATGCAATACAATAGTTTTTCTCGTTAAACTAAAGATGAACACTTTCATAAAGATCGGACAATGTCCTTAGGATCAAATTTTGTAAACTAATATGGAGGAAGTTTGCCATAAATTATCAAATAGGAAAAATTGAGTCAATAGAAGGTGTTGAGTTGACCAAAATTCAAAAGCAAAGTTATATGCTAAGGTAAATTGATACTCCTTGGTTTCAGTAGAAAAGAATTCATACACAAAAGGCAACGATTCCATAGAAAACATCCAATCAAACATATTGTGGCAAGGAAAGGAACAAAAGATCAAAGCATCCATCCATAGTCTTATTCATATCCATAGATTTAATCCAAGCCACATGTTTATACAGAAGCAACCATCACATTCAGAGTCATTTAAATCAGCTTCAAACTCCACTGACACATTAGACGGAACAGTTTGCGACGGAATAGTTTGACAGAACAGTTTGTGACGGAACAGTTTGTCTTATAAGGAACGGTAAAATTTCTGAGTTCTTTTTCACTTCTACTTCTTCCCACGCAGTTTCACCCCAAGAGCACGCTCCAATTTTCCGATGATCTGCTGGTTTGGAATGGCCTTTCCTGATTCATATTCCTGTATAATCTGCGGCTTCTCATTGATCAACTGCAACAAAGCACCATGTCCATTAGGTTTTTGAACAAACACAGCTTTGTGAATACAGATATCAAGTATACATGACAATTTGACTCGTTGATCATGTAATAACAGTCTCCAGAAACCGAATCAACACTTTTCTAGCCCCATCCCTTTGGGGGGGGTTTGTGTTACTACGGTTAGGTCCTGCAATTCTAAACTTGATAGAATACATGACAGATAGAATGATCAAAACAAACCTGAGCAAGTTGAGATTGGGTGAGTTTTTTATCCATTCGTGCTTGCATGATGGCCTTCTTCAATTCAGTTGGAACTCGATCATCTGAAACAAAATTCAGTTGAGTAGAAAGGTCAGATAAACATTTGAGTTAAAAACGAAAAAAGTGAGCTGTGAAATACAGTCATAAAGCAAATGATATATTCAAGCTCCTAAAAGTGTTTACGGAAAACTCCAAGTAAAGTCTGAGCCAAATACAGAATAACAAATCTAAACAGCTCTTTAAGTGAATTCCAGATAGGCAAACTACTCCCTTCTATTCTAATCAAATGTACATTTGGTGTTGCACACTTGCTGATGCACTATTTTAATTTTCAATAATTCTAATAGTGCTTGGTTAAATATTATAAGAAGTTGATATGAATTAAATTTACATTGGAATGAATCAACAATATCCCATATGATTATGTTTTAACTTATAAATTGAAAATAAAAAACAAACTAAGAGTGATTGGCAAATAGTGTCAAAAAACAAATAAGACATTTGATTAATATACGAGGGTGTATAATTTCTGAAAAACTTTTGCCAAGGAGATTTATACTAAGACTATCACATCCGAGCACATGCCTAATGCCTATAGATACTAAAGTATCCATACAACTCTTGACCTTCAAATTGAAATTTCCCAGTCCATAAATCCCCTTTAATTAGCTTACAGTAAGAGGCTCATATACATTACTTATATACGATTTTAAGGAATCATTCAAACTGTAGGCCAAAATGAATTGTCAATCTCAACAGCTTGGGTTTGCTAAAAATAGAAGAAATAGAGAGAGATTGCACTTCAATGTGTCATTGCAAAGGACATGATGGAAAGATCATTGAACTAGTTAAGTTATAAATAAAGGGTTTTGTCATAAGCTACTCTAAGTGATAAAGGTCCTACTTTCATCCGTCATAATTCCAAAGGGCATGATAAAAAGATTACTAAACTTTTATGACACAAAAGAAGAGTTTTTAATCATGAAGAGTAAGACACAAAATCATTTACAAAGCCTAGAATAAGCTGCAACCAAATCATGTGATTTGTAAATATCAACCATTTGTCCATTTCTAGTTTCAGATCATAATGAACTATAGTAAAATGACTTTGTTAAATTGCATGTAATGTTGCACTATTAATTTAACAAGGCCAGGTTGTGTATATTTGACTCTCCAAGACCCGCCAAGGTGGACGTCTCCATTTAATGGTATAATGGTTATGAAATGTTATAAGTATTACTATCAACCATGCCTAAATGCTACACCAATCAACTAAAAGCCATTTTTAATAGATTACTTGTGGCTTGTGGCATCATGGAGACGTAAAAATATACAAAAAGAGAATGTAAGACAATTAAACAATCAAGAACAAACTCCTAACAAAAAACTAAACCTTAGAAAATCAATACGAAGGATAGATCAAGTGACATATTTTAAACCATCCCCAAAATCGACCCAACCACACAAAAGCTCAAGTTCAATCTCAGTACGGTATTCAAGGTACAAGAAAATGCACTCACGGGCAAGATTCTCGGTTTCATCATCCAGCTTCCGAGTGTTCAGTGAAGTGCTGCTAGATGCAGCTTTATTTGTTCCAGCAGTCGCTGCAATCAAAGCCCAAAAACATTAGATGAAGAATAATATATCTGAGCTATGCACTTCAACAGAATCCGCCTAAACGGAACCATCCAGATAAGAATTAACACATAAGTCTCTTTACAGTGGGATCCAAAACAAATTAACGAGGTGTTTGGTTAGGCGGAAAACATTTTCCTTGGAAAACAGTTTTTTCCCTTTTCCATTGTTCGTTTTGATGGGAATTAAAATGGAAAACTTGGGTGAAAAAGAGTTATCCATCACTTTGCAAATACTTCAAAATTGGAAGGAAATCAATATTTCTCTGCTCTTCCATCTCCAACTATTCTATTTAATACTTTCATTTTTTTAGGGGTTATTCATCAAACCAAATAAAAGAAAATTATTTGTTACTTGCATTTTCAATTGTCAAATAGTTCATGGACAATGTTTTTCATCCAACCAAATAGAAGAAACATGTGCATTATAAATTAGTAAAATTCTGACTAAGTGCAACAAAATTACAGAATTTTAGTAATAGCGTGAAAAACCTAGAATCATACTCTAATCAATAAATCTCCTTTACAAACCGCAACCGTCTAATTATTAGTAATTGCAACATAATTATAGAAATTTTAAGAATACTGTTAAATCCACGCATCATTGAAAACCCTAGAATCATAATCAATAAACTTCAAAAATTAAACCCTAATAACAAAAATCTAAAATAAAACATCGCAAGAATTCCATTAATCTGACACCAAAAAGAAATTTGAAAAAAACAACCAGATGCCAAAATCAAGCACAAGGAAATATTTAAGAAAAAAGTGAAAATAAAACCTTTTCGAATAGTTTCGATATCGGCGCCAGCACGACGAGCGGCGTTGACGGCTTTCTCATCCTTCTTGGCGGCAGCGTTGGGAGCCTTCTTGCGAATGACCACAGGCTCCCAATCTTGAGTAATTGGTCCAATTCCTGCCATTATAGAGATATGTGTGATAAGAGTTGTGAAAGAGGTGTTACAGTTGCAGATTCCAGAAGATAGAGATGAAGATTTTTTGAGAGTTTACAAAAATGAAATGTATGCGAATTTTATACTTTTAAATTTAGGGTATGTAATATGTTGTCTTTTGTCACTGTTTTGGTTTCATGACTTGGATAAGAAAGAATCAATTCCAATTTCCAATTAGATTTAAACCTGAAAAAAAAAATATTACATTTAAAATAAATAAGGAATTGACTCGTGTTAATTTATTGGTTGCATCGTTCTTATCCTATTAATAAGAATATAATTTTTTTTAATTTTTATTTCTCCTCAATACCCTACTAAAAAAGCTTCTATAATCGAGAATCATTTAGTATAATGTTGAATGATTCGACTCAACATCTTAATTAAATTTTAATAAATATTGATATCTTAAATTTCTTACTTCAAGTAATTCAAATTTTAATATTAAAAATTTGACTTTTTTTTGTAAGTATTATTCAACTAGCTAATTTTTTGAGTATGAAGATATAATTTAGTGTATAATCTTATTTATTTTATAAGACAAAGTGCAAACTATATTATAATCCATACTTTTTTTTTTTATAAATATATGACTACTCTTCTTACTTCTCACTTCTCACTTCTTTTAGTCTAAAATATTTTTATGAATTCTCTTATGAAGATCATCGAATTTAGTTTCGGATAAAAAAATAAATAATTTTATAAATTACAGTATATGCTAAAGGAAGAGAAAAAAAAATAATTTTTCTTATATTTACTCAATAATTTTACAATTAAAACCGAAAAATAATATTACTTTTATATATCTTTTTAACACTAAAATAACAAATTTATCTCTAACTTTTAAGTTCCCTAAAAGCATATCATTACTCCAAAAGAAAAGGTTCATGATCACGAAACATAAAGACCCTTCACATATATATTTATTGTAGGTATTTTCGATTCAATATAATTTTTTTTTAAAAAAACGTTGAAGTTCTTGCCTTATCACTACATTAAACTCAAATTGAGCGTACATAGATGAAGAAACATTGAATCTGTAAGGCAAAACATATACGCAAACCAGGGGCGGATCTAATGGGGGATCAACGATATCAACTGACATCACTTAAATTATGAGAAAAAAAATTAGTATTATAGGTTATGTTGGCTAAGTTGGTGAAGGAATGGATAACCAAGAGATCACAAGTTCAAACCCCTCTAACTTAATTTTTTTGGCTTTTTCTGATTTTCATAATAATATATTCTGGCCCACATTCCCATGCTAGTTGGCTATCATTAATTCCCTTTGTAAAAAAATATCAGCACTTTTCTCGGCCATTCCCCACCCATTTTTTCAATTTCAAAATCAAAAGAACCAAAGTTAACTTCCCTCCCATTTGAACACTGAACCAACGAGTAATGATATTCAAGAAGCAACAACCGCCCGTAGTCGAGTTGCACTGTAGGCCTATTGCAGCGGCGAGCCGGCCATCTTGACTCAATCAGACACCGGCGGCAATCAGTGGACTAGGTAAATAAACTAGGGCTCTTAAGTTTATCCTTTTTAATTCTTAATTCTATTTGTAATTTGTTTATCTCTAATCAATTTATTTATGAGTTAATGAATTTATCTATTTGTTTAGAAATTAGGGCTTTTATATTTATATGTTTATCTATTTAGAGGGTTTTTATATATATATATATAATTTTATTAGAAATTACTTATTTAACAAATAGCGATTGATAATTTCGATTAATTGTTTAGATAGTTTAAACTTTAAAGGTTGTATAATTGTGATTAATTAGTTATTTAGTATTTTAGTAATTATTTAAAAGTTCAAGCGTGAATTTGTGATTGATCTATTTGATCATGTTATTACAATTCAAATGGATAGGTATTTTAAAAAATTATCTTTTGGATCGTTGATTGGCAATACTAGTTCAAGATCTGAAAATTTACCAACTCCCCTAGAGGAAGCTCAATCGCCTCAACAACATACCCCTTCAACTCAAAAAGGTAGAATTGATGTAAGTGTTCTTCCCTCCGATCCTGCTGATAGATGGCCAATTCCAAATTATGATGTGAATGATCGCGATGAGGTAAGAAGAGCTTATATTCAAAGAGGTCCCTATCAACCCCGAAATGATACTTATCCCCAAACTATATTGTCTGGATATGCACATCGATTTAACAAGTCTTGGTATGATAAGTACTCTAATTGGTTAGAATATAGTCTTAAGAATGATGCTTGTTATTGCTTGTGTTGTTATTTGTTTGCAATTGAAAGTGAAATTGCAAGTCATTATGGAGGAGACACATTCATTAGTAAAGGTTTTAGGACTTGGAATAATATCAAAAGATTTGATAAACATATTGGGGGACCGAATAGTATTCATATTCAATGTGTGAAAAGATGTGAAGATCTTATGATGTAAAAGCAATCCATACAAGTTGCTAGATTAATTTTGTATTCAGGATTACCTTTTCGAGGTCATAATGAAAGTGAAACATCCAGTAGAAAAGGTAATTTTCTTACTTTCTTAGAGTTTTTGGCCAAAAAAAATGAAAGTGTTGGTAGTGTAGTTTTAAAAAATGCTCCTGGTAATAATCAAATGACATCTCCTTTGATCCAAAAAGATATTGCCAATGCTTATTATAAAGAGACCATTAACGCTATTCTTGAGGAACTTGGGGATGATTATTTCGCTATCTTAGTCGATGAATCCCGTGATGTCTCTTGTAAGCAACAAATGGCTCTTGTTTTGAAATATGTTGATAAAAGGGGTTTTGTAATGGAGCGTTTTGTTGGTCTTGCCCATGTTACTAGCACTACTGCTGAGTCACTCAAATAAACAATATATTCTATGCTTGCTCAATTGTTTTTGAGTCCATCTCATATAAGGGGGCAAGGTTATGATGGAGCAAGCAACATGTGAGGTCATATTAATGAGCTAAGGACTTTAATCCATAATGATTGTTCATCTGCACATTATGTACACTGTTTTGCTCACCAACTTCAATTGACTCTTGTTAAGGTTGCACACAAACATGTTGATGTTGAGCGTCTTATTGATTTGACCAATCTTGCATTGAATACTATTGGTGTTTCTTATAAACGTAGAGATGCGTTTCGAAAAAAAAAGCTGAGATGGTTGAAAAAGCCTTATCTGAAGGTGAGCTATTAATTGGAAAGGGTTTAAATCAAGAAGTTGGTCTTCAAAGACCTGGGGATACTCGTTGGGGTTCTCATTTTAAAACATTCTCCAATTTCATTCAAATGTTTTCTCCTATAGTTAAAGTGCTTGATGTTCTTGTAGTTACCGGAGATGATGGTATAGCTAGAACTCAAGCTATTTTGGATAGCATACAAACTTTTGATTTTGCTTTCATGATTTATTTAATGAAATTAGTATTAGGGATCTCTAATGGGCTAAGTCTATCTTTGCAAAGAAGAGATCAAGACGTTGTAAATGCTATGTCCTTGCTTGGCACTACTAAGATTTCAAAAGACTAGGGATGAAGGTTGGGAATCTTTGATAAATGAAGTGAAATCTTTTTGTGTACAACATGACATTGATATTCTTAGAATGGATGAGTTGGCCCCTATACGTGCTCAAGGAAAGTCGAAACGCAGACTCTCAGATGTGACAAATGAGCACTATTATCATGTTAATATTTTCTACACGATTATTGATATGCAAATGCAAGAACTTGATTGTCGCTTTCCTAAGATTGGTACAGATTTACTTATTGGAGTTGGTTGTTTGAATCCTGCTAATTCATTTTCCTATTACAACAAAGAGAAGGTATTCAAAATGGCAAAGTTGTATCCCGATGATTTTGATTATTTTGCCTTAGATTGTCTTAGTTTTGAGTTGGATACTTTTATTGATAATTTCTCTACTGATAAGCGATTTTCAAGCTTAAGTATTCTTGGTGAATTCTCCAAAACATTAGTTCAATCTGGTTTGTATAAGTCTTGCCCACATTTTTATAAGCTTTTGAAGTTGACGTTGATTTTGCTAGGATCTACAGCAACGGTTGAAAGAGTATTCTCAACAATGAAGATTATCAAAACTGAGTTGCGCAACAAGATATCTGATGAGGTTTTAAATGATACTGCTATAACTTATTTTGAATGTGATTTGTTTTAAAATTTGTCAAATGATCATATTATGCGCGGCTTTCAAATATGAAAACTCGACGTGGACAATTACCTTAATCAATTCTTGTTTAATGCAATTTTTAACGTAATTGATTTAATCTTTTTTTTTCAATTATCGACATCCCTCGTCTATTTTTCTGGTTCCGCCCCTGACGCAAACAGATTCTTCAACGATACATTCTTTACTTGCAAAATAACAAAAGCCAAGTAAAAGCACAAACTACAACAGATCGATATTGTTGGAAAAGTGCAGTAGCAATTGTCCATCCGAGTTAAAAATTGAAACTGCAGCTTTGGTTGTGCTGGATTAGCAAGAAACATGATAATCAACAGAGGAAGAGAAAATTACTGACTCGACATTGATGATCTATGTTTCCAATGTACAAGTGAAAATCAGGAATCAAGATGACCATCGGAAAATTGCAATAACCGTCAGAAACAGACAGCAGCATTGGATAGTCAGTTACTATATATGCGTAGATCAGTGCATATTCACTGAGGGAAGAACTCCTCTGGAAGACAAAACTTCAACCCGATGCCCTGCAGCAAAATATGGTCAATTCATTTGCATTGGTAAGACAACTGTATAGCGCAACCAACTTTTTCATATGCATCAAATGGCTAAAAGTGTTTCAAGACAGTAGCTGAAAACCCTGTAATTCAACTCGATATAGCATAAATCTATTCTCGAGGAAATTTAGGAGGTTCAGTTGTTCAAGGAGTTCAGTTGCAACACACCGAGCGAAATTTCTAAATCTCTAAAATCCATCATAGAAATTCGAATCAAACTGTAACTTTGAGGTCTCATTACGAATTCCTCCTAGAATCACAAAGTACAAAGCCCCTTAACCGTGTATGATCATAACTGAGACTGAGAGTTAATATGACACTTCCTCACGGCTCACATAACTGTCCAATATCCAATAATCACTTTTTACCTCCTTCCAATAAGGTTGCATTCTTAAGTTGGTATTGAATACTGGATAGTGTGAATAGAGAGAAAAGTAAGGGAGAAAACTCATTGACACAATCCAAATTGGCAATAGGGCCAAACTTAAAGTACAAAAGGAGTATATCTGACTTTTGGATTTTGCACAAACTGGCTACGTGTGGCATTCAGCATTCTGCCAAATGTCTCTAATTTAACTTCAGTGCATCCTATGATGATTGTATGGAACTATGGACGGTATGATCTTCAATTTTTACATCATCTTCAATAATACACCATTTAATCATAAGTTTAATTCTAAGTAACATACGCTAAAAGAGATCTTGAAAACTTCATCTGAATTCTCACTGCCATTGGTGCTGCTTAAAATTCAAATTCTACACCCATCCGCAAGAAATATGTTAATCCCCTGAATTTTTTTTGGTACATTCATTGCTCAGCCTAGTGGTTGAGGGTTCTTCCTTTGACAGTAGTTCAATTCTCACCAACTACATGAAGGATTAAGTCTCTTCCCCTTGTCTATAGGGGTTTCTAGCCAACCCATTTACCGAATCCAAAAAAAATGGAGCTATAATCAAGGTGAAGATGCTAGCTTAATGAATATGAGGGGAACTTTAGCGAGAAAGTACCTGTGTGGAGTACCTTATTATGAACTTAATGATGGATAATAGTTGAAAACATAGAGTTTAATTCTAACAAACAAATTTTCTTATTCATTAAAAAAAGAGAGAAAATAGTGCACAGTGTATTTGTCATAGTATGCAATCCAAAAAATAATTTTAGAAACCAATTATGAAATAGACTTACAAGCATACAAATCAATACAAAAAATTCACAAAAAACATAGGATGAACACATATTATGCCACAAGGTTTAATTTGAGTATTTGACAATTCTACAAAATTATAAAAAATATAATACGATTATAATTTAAGCATAAGAGCACCCTATATATAATTATATAACCTTGTCAATGTTCTGTTTTGATTAAATACATACTATCATGTTATAACTTGCAACCTTTGCACATGGCGGAATGGAACTTTCGTCATGTACAATTTTGCATTTGTTTCAATGTAAATTTTATAACATCTACAACTAAAAACAGCTTTTTCCAGAAAAAAGAAAAGGCAAGACACATCAGCTACTTCAAAATTTAATGGAGGCTCAATAAAGCGCATGTCGCAAAGATAAAGAAATGAGCAACGCACTAAATACAAAATTTTGTGTTATCATCCCAAAGTGTCTTTCATATATTTAGTTTAGAAGTGTCAAAGACATTAGAAGCAATATATCCAAAAAGATTTACATAAAATTGGAAAACAACAAACGAGTGGAAGACAATGGAAAATAAGTGCCAAATGGTTGCAATTATATAAACTCAACTAGGAAAGCTTCTATAATACCTCAGAAAATTTAATATCAGCATCACTGTGATCATTTTTTCTCCCAGCTGCATCACCAACATAAAAGGACCTGTCAATAGGACAGCTTAGAGCAGCTCGTAGATAAGAGAACGCAAAATGTTGATAGCAAATGTAATGCGACATTCTAATCAAGCTGAACTTGAATAAAGTAAAATAATTTACTTATCCATATCAACAGGAATCCCAGAATTGAAGTGTTGTTCCATAAGATGCCACATTCCAGTTTTGGGTTTACGGTATTGGTCTTTAGGTCCAAACCCACATGCTATGAATACCTGTAAACAATTGTCATTAAAGTATTCAATACATCTTGTACATCGTATAAAAAGTTAACTAATTATTGTATGTATGTCCACTCATTCAAATGAAATCTAATCACTCAACTTATCCGTGAAACCAAGGCCCTTTATGACGTCTTCATTTGGCATTCTATCTTTAAGTGTATGTCCACTCATTCATCTCAACATATGCATCCCGGCCACCATCTTCTTACAATTATCTCTATTGAAAGCCAAACATTCGAACCCATAAAGTGATACTTGTCTGATGACACTTTGATAGAATTTTCTCACTAATTTGATTGATACACTTTGATCACATAATATTCTGGTCGCATTTCTTATTTGATAGGAACTTTATAAACAATACCAAAGTTACAAGTCAATGTTTTGGGAGAACCCAAGAACTAATAAGCTCATAGGTGAAGAAGCAATATTTTGATGCAAACTGCTCTATAACACACACACACATAAATGTTTTGTCGGACAATTCTGTAAATACATGCCTTCAGTATACATCTCCTTAAGAGAAAATAAAAATCGATCTACTACAATCCTGGCTACGCTTTAACATATTTTGCCAACCACCAGGCCCCAGGCACTTAACTACTTCATACCAGTCCAAAAAGTTATACTCCTTCCTATTCAACGACTCAAGCTAGTAGTCTCCTTTAGTTTTTTGTCAATATTAACTTACTATTAATATGTATTTTATTCTTAAGATATACGTTAAAACACAGTTATTTGGGATCTTGTTTGATTCGTCTTAATGTAAAGATTATTGATATTAACTTTTTATTATTTTTAATTAAGATCAATTAGAGATATTAAGGGTTAAAATCACAAGTGTGAGAAACTAAATGGGATTACTAGCTTGAATAGGAGGGAGTACTTTATACCTACTGATTTTGCTGCAATCATGCGGCCTTGGCATGGATGATCCACGCAATAAAAAGTCCGTAAATGTTTACTTAACCTAATCAAGAATCAGTCTATCACTATCTAGATTTTCAATATCTCTTTTTTTTCATTTTTATAGCCCAAATGATTTCGAGCATTTGCATTTATGTAATCACAACCTTCAAAATATCAAGTTCTAAAGCATCTCAAAACTAATCTTCTTTTTAACTTCCCCTACTTAGCTTCTGTCACATCAGCCTAACGAAGCTAAATAAACGCCTTTGCTACGTCCAACAAAGTAGCCGACTATTCTTGTATCAAGATGGGCACGAGGCACCAGCCACAAAAAACAAAGAATCCCAATGTAGGGGAAATCGAACCCACTCAATAACATTAGCAAGTGGAATAGCTCAAAAAATTAGCAACCAAAGAAAAACATCACAGACAAGGTCGTAATTGCAGTTATGTCACTGTATCACAGAAGTGGCACATCAAAGATGTTATAACGAGCCTCGTGGTCATCGCAACAAGAAAATATCAGTAAAAGAAGATCCTTTGATAACTGTAATCTACAATTTTTATAATATTTTATACATTTTAGTTTAAAACTAGCTTGACTCTGTGCACATGCACGGATCTTGTGTAAAGTCAAAATTTAATTGAAATATATGATAATACTGTTCTGATTCAAACATATTTTGATAACTATTATTCACTTTCGATAAATACACTAAATTTATTTGCTTGATTAACTTTCACAATTTTATTGCAATTATATGGTGTTGATTGACAGATTAGTCTGTCATCAAATATTGGTACAAGATATCAGCTTATCTTATTCATGGAAATATTAAATATAATCTCTAACTTTTGATTAAAAAATAAATTTCCATAAGCATTTAGGCAGAAAGTTTTTGCATAAGAGCACAACATATGTCAATATTAATTTATATTTCAGTACATTAGTAATGATATTCCTTTTAAGAACCTTACATAGTCAAATAACAAATTACAATGTCCAATATGGTAATGTAACAACTTATAATAGATGTCATCGCATTGTTTTAAGTCACAAATTATGCAACGTGACTTTGCAGTTCAGAAGATTGCAAATCCAAAACAAGTCAACTGTTACTTATCAGAAAGACCTCTACTTTATTCCATGCTATCAACAGATGCAAATAATAGACTTTGTGAAGGAGTAAAATCCAACACCACAATCCTATGAAGCCAGCTAAAATTATTTACAGCTTTTTTTTTTACCTGAATTGGCACTTTCACAAGCTTGATAAAATTGTTGAGGCGCCCAATTTTTGAATCTACAGCCTTCTGTCTTTTATTTTTCCAGCGGTCAATGTTAGATTCATTGGTGAAAATTACCTGAATAATTACACCCATTATTAAATGTACCCAGACAAAAGGAAAGCTTCCTAAGTAAAATCATCTTGTATTCTACTTTTTCTATCTGGGGGTTGGGTGGAGGTGGGGAAAGGTAGGGAGTTATCGAGCAAAAGTGGAAGGAGAAAAGACCCAACTAGTTTGTAGCCATCATTGTACAGCTCTTGCAGTTTTCCAGGTATTGAAGGATACATGAGTTCCCAGGCATCTGCACCAGTCCTGAAAAAGGGCCAAAAAATGTACAACTTACTATCAACATATCAAAATAAACAAAACTAAGAATTACTTTCAAGTATGAAAAAGCAGAGGAACTAATTGACAACAGAATGAAGAAAAATCATGGCGAAGTAATAATATGAGAGCTTTCGTAACAGTGGATGATACATCTATATAGTCATGACATATTGACCAAGTGTACTACAGAAATATATTAGTAACAAAGATGATAGTGAATGGAATAATGAGGCAATAATAACAAAGAAATAATATTAGCCTGCATCCAGATAAGCTTTAGATCTTTTGACACGATAAGCTTTTGATACATCTAGAGAAACTATTCACTTTACATTGAAAAAAGTTGATAACATACAGTAACACTACATCACCAATCTTATCTTCATCAGTGTAAGAAAATAAATTGCATCAACCATAGAAAAGACTAAAAAGTCCAAATGGAATTTGTACTGTGCTTTTACGTGTGTTGTTTCAAACAAGTAAAATATTCTACGGTGCTTCAACATCCTGATTGAAGAGTTCCATTCTCCTTTTTACCTTTGTTAGAGATGAAGTGGGTGCTTTCATAATTTCGTTAACAAACAATCCATGCCATGTATTGTGATACTTTTGAATTCCAATCAAACAAATATTACAAGAATAAACTGTGCATACAGGACAGCAACTTTCAGAGCTTTACATGCCTCTTCACATCAGTTTTTGCAAGGCATCCATCAAAATCAAATGCTGCAATCTTACTTGTGTCCTCTAGGCCATCATCCTAAAGATAGGTACAAAAACCATAACAGAATCAATAACAAGTAAATGCATCAAATAATAAGTATCGATCAGTAAGATCAATTATGATCTAATAAATTTAGAAATCAGGTTATATTTGAAAGAAAATGGACGACCTCTTCCATCCCACGATCCATTGAATATTTGTAAAATGAAAACAAAAATTAAAATGACGAAGGATAATTGTTATAAAATGCCACATCTTACCCATCAGCAAAATGTATTAGCTGGTTCAAACTTTAAGCTAATACTCTCTCTGTCCCATAGCATTTGCTACATGGACAAAATTCGAGTAAAACAAGAAAATTGATAAAAGTGGATAAAAAGGTGATTTATGAGGAAGTGGGAGAAATGGGTGGATGAGACCAAACGATAATTTGAATGACTGGATGAGAAATAAAAGAATGTGGGCCTTTGAAAAAATAGAAATGTAGTAAATTCCATGAGACGCAATCAAATAGTAAATGAAACAAAACCCGTGGATTCTAATAACACACAACAGAAACATAGAAATTCCAAATTAAATAAGAATGTCTCACCTTTTCAAGGAAAATGACAGTATGGAATGCTCTCCATTTTGGCAACAAAACTGCATCCTGAGTCCAATAAGGCAAAGTGAGAATAATACTCTGTTGATGCTTAAGTGACCACCTCAAATAAAGTATAAATTTGGTATTTTCAAAAATATTGCTTCAAAAACTATGATGATAAGCGGCCATATCCATTGAAAAGGTCTTCAAACGGAAATGTTTGAGCACCTATACTTTAATAGTCAAATTTTAAGTTGCTCGTTCATGGCTTCATGCAGCTAGTAACAACCGACGTTACTTGAAGGCCACAAACCAGCTTGTCACAGAGTGTGCAGCTAATCAAGCAACAGAATTAACATAAAAACATAATAACATCACACAATTAGTTTTGAAAGATAAGAGGCGGACCAAAGCTGTAATACCCCAGATTTAGCTTGAAAAAGGATTGATAGACTACTCATATCAACAAGGTGCATCTTCTTTTCTAGGGAGCCCATTTTCTAAGAACTCCACAGTTACGCGTGCTTGGTGGGAAGCAATCTTAGGATGGGTGACCTCCTAGGAAGTGTTCCCAGGTGCGCACGAGTGAGGCCAAAGTGCGCTGGAAAGACTTGTGTTGATTTGTGGGGCCAGTCTATAGTCTCCATGAGTAGTCACCAGCGGTTCGAGGGGCCGGGGTGTTACAAAAGCACAAAGGAACCTATAGTGGTGGAGCCTTAAACTCCATGTGCCTCCATACACGAGGCGTCACCTTTAACATTTTTGGTGGGAACAATATATATCAACACTTTGCGTCTCTCCCCATGCTTCATAGAGGTGACTGATGTACCCCATGATATCACCTCAACCTAGCTAGTTTGAGGCGACTTCAAGTCACCTTGTATTGCCTCAAGTGCTCTATCAAATCTAAGGTCACAAAACTAAAAAAAAAAGACGAAGAGGAGAATCTATTAATAACATTTGATGCTAAAAAGCTTGAAAACAAATTTTACCATGTACATATTCTTTATCTCAGAAGCTTCAAGTGCGACCTTGGAATTGTCAGTCATGGAAAGCTACACATAATAGCGGTAAGTGAGGAAAAAATAAAATCAATACTGGGAAAATAGTCAGCCACCTACCCACATACAAAAGACTCAGTCTTAGTTCAGCACAACTTCGTAGATGTGATTTCCTAAGTCACATCCTAGAAATTTGACATTCAATGATAATACCAATGGAAACATGTAAAGAATCAACTATATCAGAGTATAAAGAAATCAGTAATGAACCTTCCAGAAACAATCCACACAAAATTGATTGAGTATATTGCTGTGAAAATCAGAGTAACAAAAGCATACCCCACTTCGAGAGGAGGCTCTCTCCAAAACAAACTTAATAACAAACTTTCTGATGCCCATTATAATCCATGCCTCAAGTATTTAAGCAAACAGAAATAACAAACTAATGACATCACTCACAAAAATAATGACATCATAAAATATTCAAAATATTAATTAACTAATTCTTAGCTGTCCTTTTCCTTGAGTATGTGAAAACGATCGGTGGTTTATTGGGCCGACCCTGTTGAGTCCTTGCATCACCCCCGCCACAGAGAGCCACCTTGTCCTCAAGGTGAAAATCAGGAAAGCGAGCATCCAGAGAAGCATAATCCTCCCAAGTGGCCTCAAAATCTGGCAGCCCTGACCATTTAACCAGCACCTCCGCAGTTGCAACTCCCCCATTAGATTCATTACGAACCCCCAATACCTCCTCTGGTTCAGCCACCAAGATCATATCCTCCGTAAGTTGAGTAGGAACAGTAGGGTTCACCTGAGCAGAACCAATGGCTTTCTTGAGTTGTGAAATGTGAAAAACCGGGTGTATCTTGGCTTTTGGAGGTAAGGCTAACTTATATGCCACCTTCCCCACTCTCTCCAATACTTCAAAGGGTCCAAAGTAACGAGCAGCCAGCTTTTCATGGAGCCTGGTAACCACCGATTTCTGGCGGTAAGGTTGTAATTTCAGGAACACACGATCCCCCACTGCAAATTCCATATCCCTTCTTTTAGCATCAGCCTGTTTTTTCATGATTTGCTGAGCCCGAAGTAAATGAGCCTTCAAATCATCGAGTATGGCATCCTGTTCCTGCAGCTGTTCTTCAAGAGATGAATTGGCAGTACTACCCTTCTCAAAACGGATCAATGCAGGAGGATCTCGCCCATATAGAGCTTTGAAAGGGGTACAAGATATTGAGTTGTGATGGGAAGTGTTATACCAGTATTCTGCCCAATCCAGCCATTTACTCCAACTCTTAGGCTTATCTCCAACGAAGCACCTTAGATATGTTTCAACTCCCTTATTCACCACTTCGCTCTGACCATCCGTTTGGGGGTGGTACGCTGTACTTCTTTTCAAGTGAGTGCCTTGAAGGCGAAATAACCCCTGCCAAAAGTAACTCATGAAGATTTTATCGCGATCCGAGACAATAGTGGAAGGAAAACCATGTAATCTGACAACCTCATGAATAAACACTGCTGCTACTCCTTGAGCCGTAAACGGATGCTTGAGAGGAATGAAATGAGCATATTTAGATAGGCGATCCACTACCACTAATATCGTATCGTAACCATGTGATTTTGGCAGCTTCTCAATGAAATCCATCGATAAGTCTTCCCAAACCTGAGAGGGGATGGGTAGAGGTTGTAGTAATCCTGCCGGGCTGAGGGTTGAGTGTTTGTTGCGCTGGCAAATAATGCAGGAGGATATATACTTAGAGACACAACGCCGCATTCCCGGCCAATACCATTCTCTAGCCAAACGTTGATAAGTTTTAAAATCCCCTGAATGACCACCAATGGCAGAGTCATGATATTCCGCCAATAATTTAGTGACCAGTTGCGAATTACCAGGAATAACCAACCTCCCTTTGTATTTAAGATTTCCATGCTCAATATTAAAGCCTTTAGGCACCGTTTCCCCTTGTTGAATGGCACGAACCAATCCCTGAATAAATGGGTCCGTGTGCAGTTACTGTTGATATTCTTCCCAATTGATCCCACCAGCTGAGATGAGAGCGTTGCAACCGAACTCGGGTTGTTCCTTACGTGACAAAGCATCGGCCACCTTGTTATGAGCCCCCGGTTTATACTGAATTTCAAATTCATACCCCAAGAGTTTACTCATCCATCTTTGATACTCCGTTCCCACTTCTTTCTGAGCCATGAGAAACCTGAGACTTTGTTGATCTGTGCGAATAATGAACTTTCTTCCCAAAAGATACTGGCGCCATTTCATTACTGACAGAACGATTGCCATTAACTCCTTCTCATATATTGATTTTTGCCGCGCTCGTTGCCCTAAGACTTTGCTGAAGAAGGCTAGGGGATGATCTAATTGCATAAGCACCGCTCCTAGCCCAAATCCAGAGGCGTCTGCTTCAATGACAAACAACTGATCAAAATCCGGTATGGCCAATACTGGCACCTGGGTCATAGCGCACTTCAAGGCTATAAAGGCTTGGGTGGCCTCCTCATTCCACTTGAATTGATCTTTCTTGAGTTGGGCAGTGAGGGGTGCTGCTATGGAGGCATAACCCTTCACAAATTTACGATAATAGCCCGTTAAACCCAAGAATCCTCGGAGTTCCCTAATGTTTGCAGGAATAGGCCATGAGGTCACTGCTGATACTTTTAATTGATGCACCGCCACTCCCGCTTGTGAAATAACATGTCCCAGGTATGCCACCTCCTTCTTCCCTATTTCACATTTCTTCCAATTGGCAAACAATTGATGACTAGAAAGTAACTCTAATACTTGTTGTAAATGCAGTATATGGGCATCCCAAGACTTGCTGTAAATCAAGATGTCATCGAAAAAGACCAAAACAAACTTCCTCAAGCAAGGTCGGAATACCTCATTCATGACTGCCTGGAATGTGGCAGGAGCGTTAGTCAATCCAAAAGGCATCACCAAGAATTCGTAGTGACCCTCGTGTGTACGGAAAGCTGTTTTGTGAATATCTTCGCATCTCATTCGTATCTGATGATATCCCGATTTTAGGTCTAGTTTACTGAACACCTCAGCCCCACTCAACTCATCCAATAATTCATCTATGACCGGAATAGGAAACTTGTTTGGGACAGTCGCCTTGTTGAGTGCCCGATAATCCACACAAAAACGCCACGACCCATCCTTCTTCTTCACCAACAAGACCGGACTGGAAAAAGGGCTCCTGGAAGGTTGGATTATACCAGCTGTCAACATATCTACAATTAAGGATTCTATCTCATTATTCTGTCCTTGAGGGTATCTATAAGGTCTCCGGCTAATAGGATCGGTACCCTCTTTGAGTACTATGACATGATCGTGAGTTCTCTTAGGAGGTAAACCCGAAGGCATGTTGAATACGTGTTTAAACTCCTGCAACACCATACGTAGTACTGAGGGGATTTGCCCCATATCCAACTCATCATTCTTCTGTTGGTCACTTGACAACTGGTTGAATTCCACTAAGTACCCTCCCCCCTCTTTCTGTAAGGTTCGTATCATGGCTTTCAATGAGATTTTTGTTCTCCCCAGTGAAGGATCCCCCTTAAGTGTTATATGTTCACTCCCCAGCTGAAACTTTAAGGTTTGGGTTTTCCAATTAGTCATTATGGTTCCCAATTTCTCGAGCCATTGAATCCCTAAAATAACATCAGAATTTCCCAAGGGAAGAGGGAGGAAATCCTCCATAATAGTCATACCTGGAAGCTGCAGACCCACCCCTTTGCACAGCCCAGTACCCCTTACTGACTCCCCTGTTCCCAACGACACACCAAAGGATTTTGTTGGGGAAAGTGGAACCCCCAATGTTTCAACAACTTCCCTTGAAACGAAATTGTGCGTAGCCCCCGGATCGATCATCACTACTACTTCCTTGCCTAGTATAAGACCCAGCATTTTCAAAGTTCGAGGGCTCGTGAAACCCATCACTGAGTTAAAGGATATTTCGGGTTGTATTTCTTCCACTAACTCCGTATGCGCCAACTCCTCGATTTGCATCTCTGTATTTAACTCTAACTCCTCTCCGTGTTCATCATCCTGCGAAATCAACACACTAAGTTCTTTTCGTCGACATCTATGGCCAACCATCCATTTATCGTCGCATCTAAAGCATAAACCCTTCTCTCTCTTCTGTTGGACCTCCCGTTCCGTCAATCTCCTTATTTCTCCAGGTTTGTGGTGTGTATTTGTGGAGGTGTAAGTTTTAATTTGGGGTGTAAATTGGTTCTGGGTGGAAATGGGGAGACTCGTGGAGTAAGAGGATGAGGGAAAAGTGTTTAGGGTTTTTGGGTTGTATTTTGAAAAAGGGGAAGTTTGGTATTGGGCTGAATGTTTGCGGGAAGGCCCAATTCATAATTTCTCTTCTATTTTTGCCGCCAATTCCATTGCATGGTCCAATGTAATTGGGCCTAATAATCTGATTTCGGCCCGTATCTCCTCCTTGAGGCCATTAATAAACTGACCCATTGCAATTTCTTCGGGAACACCTTCCAAAGGAGCCAAGAGTTCAATGAACCTTCTTCGATATTCGTTCACTTCCCCTACCTGACGATTACTCAACCATTGTTCATGGAGAGTGCCGGTGGAGGTAGATCGGAACTTCCTCAGGATTAACCCCTTCATTTCGCCCCAAGTGGTCATAGGATGACGCTTGTGCTCCCATTGATACCAAAATAGCGCGTCACCCTCCAGCGCCACCACCGCCGCCTCCAGCTTGTCCTCCTCTGAGAGCCGATAAAACTTAAAGAAGCGTTCAGCACGGAGGATCCATCCATCTGGGTTCTCTCCATTAAAGGCGGGCATGTCCAGCCTCTTAAACCGCCAGTTAGCACCGTTGCCTTGGTTCCCTCCCAATCCACCTTCATCAAAAATACGATTAGGAATGGGCGTACCTCTTGTTTGTGCCCTAGCATCCGATTCCCCTGACACTCCTTCGACACGCGAACGAAGGGCTCCCAACGTGTCACGCACCTCTCGCTGGAAGCGCTCCTGGTCATCGCGATTGTGCGCTACTCGCCCATCTAACTGTAGTGAAAAAGCCGCCAGTTCTCGCCGGAGATGTTCAGAAAGCTGTTGTTGTTGTTCAGCTCGAGAAGTGGCTAGGGCATTTGCAATCTCCTTAGCCACGATTGCACGCATTTCCGTCATCCCCTGCTCCAGTTGTTCGATTCTCTGAGTTACCGTTGATGGTGCCATCGACCTGTCCCTCGATCGACGATGCTCTGATACCAGGTTTGTAAAGAATCAACTATATCAGAGTATAAAGAAATCAGTAATGAACTTTCCAGAAACAATCCACACAAAATTGATTGAGTATATTGCTGTGAAAATCAGAGTAACAAAAGCATACCCCACTTCGAGAGGAGGCTCTCTCCAAAACAAACTTAATAACAAACTTTCTGATGCCCATTATAATCCATGCCTCAAGTATTTAAGCAAACAGAAATAACAAACTAATGACATCACTCACAAAAATAATGACATCATAAAATATTCAAAATATTAATTAACTAATTCTTAGCTGTCCTTTTCCTTGAGTATGTGAAAACGATCGGTAGTTTATTGGGCCGACCCTGTTGAGTCCTTGCTAAACAAAAACAACACTTTCCTTACCCACAACTTATTCGGATTTCCTTGCTCCTCTCCCACATCGACTTCATCTGCATCTCTCGACTGCACATAAAACACCAACAAACTTGTACAACTTCATCCGTTCAATGAGTAAATTATTTTAGCATTAAAGCTTTCACATGTACAACCAAAATTGAACTAACAGACTAAATAATTTTAGCATAAAAGCTTTCACATGTACTACCAAAATTGAACTAACAGATCATTAAGTGCACATAACATGCAATACGATATTCAAAATGACAATTCAAATTCTTTGCAGGTGTCTGAAACACAGCTTGAAAATTGTTTTTTGTCACAATTGCAGCAACAATCACGGTGATGTGGACAATGTGGTAACAATGATGATGCAACTGTTGTAGTAATGCTACACAACGGTCAAAACTACAAGATATCATATCACTTAAACATGTCTAAAATGCAGTTTTTACACCTATAAATGAGGTTAGCATCAAATTAGTAGATTCTGAAAAATTTACAAATTGGTCAATACTATAAAATTTGGCATTATTTTGACCCTATGTCCAAAATAAACACATCCACAAGTGCTACCTATTCCAATCTTAAGTTTCCTCATTTGAATCACGGCGTACCATCATACATAAAATTCAATAATGATGAAGTACATTCAAAGAATTGCTCGTAAAGTGATAGTAAAAGAAAGGTTCACGTTATTGTATATTGCCTGGAGATCGGTAAAGCTGGAAAACTGTCTAAATGGACTGAAGTCACAACATAAATTATTATCTCAGAGCAGAGGTTTAAGAGTCCAATCTTCACTGTGGCATTACATCCAGCAAAAATTTACAGTATCTTGGCATCTAATTCTAACAGACGCATAAGTTACAAACAATCCAAACAACTCCCTTTTTTCTTATCAACAACTCATTTGCATCATACATCACAGGACGGGAAATGAGGATGAAGAATCCAAGATGCATCCTCAGAAAAAATAAACATTAGAAGAGAATCTGAATTCTCAAGTACACAAAGTGTGCATAATACTAGGACAGAGCAATCCATAGGTAACAAATCCTATAAAATTTAGAAGTAAACTAGATATAGACAATGGTGACGAGGTTGTCCCAACAATGGTGACGAGGTTGTTACAACAATGTAAATTCAACTTGAGACCTCCATCTCCATGTGTACATGCAAAAATCCTTTACTACCTTAGGATCGACATTCAAAGTCAACAGATCTCAATTAAATAATCACTTTTTGATCTTTTCCTTTTTATATCCCTTATATCTTTGAGGTTACATGATGTTAATTCCAGCAACAGTAACCGTTGATGGTAAATCTTAATTTCGTCAAAAGCCTACTACTTTAATGGCTTCACTGAAACATTCGAATTAAGGCATATCAACATATGGTGAAGTAGCTTATATTAGGAGAACTGATCCTTTTGTGGCAATGGCAATGGCTTTATTGTAATATCCCATTCTATAAGTTTTGAAAATTATACTTATCGCCTTATCGAAATATATGAAGAATTAATTTGACTCATTTACATGGTCATCAATAATCATTACAAGAGTATGAGAAATGAGAACTCTTTAGGCATTTTCTGAAATTAGTCACATAGAGTTAGAAAATTACAGAACTTCCTTTTAAAACAAATGGTGTCAATTAGAAAATTACCAAGGGCAAAATTCATTTGATTTATGACATACATACCAATTTTGTTCTTGCTTTGATTTAGTAGTTTTACATTTAGGACCCCCAACAACTTTTATTCAGACCAAGCAACAATGAAGTAGGAATGTTGAAGTAATCAAACAACCACACATGCAGTCAATTTTCTTATACTTGTACGCCTTAATAAACAAAAGAATCGTCTTACTACCTTCCTTTTCTTAGCACTTTCATGTTTATCTCTCGCAGTTTCATCTTCATCTGCGATGTCTTTAACCTACATAAACAATAATGAGCCACTGGTTTACCAAACTTGTAAAAATAAGCACCCAAAATAAAATAAAATAAAATAATGAATGCTATTCTAACTTTTATATCCATAAACAAATCTATTTACATACTTAAGCATGTTGGAGAGCTTTCCAGCCCAGCTTGGCGCTCTTTGCCTTGGCTTATTTGACTATTAGGTTAAGATAGAGCTTACTATAGCCTAGAGTTTTGACAGAATCGATCTCGAGTAACTTCTTAGCCATCATGGGTCGTGTACAATAAAATCAAATGTGATTCTAACTTGAATATCCAAAAAAGAATCTATTTCTATACTTAAGCATGTTTGAGAGCTCGCTAGCCAAGCTTTGCAATCTTTGCCTTGACTTGTTTCACTATCAAGTTTAGCTAGAGCTCACTCCAGCCTAGTTTTGAACAAGTTGTCTGAATCATCTCGAGTAGCTTCCAAGCCATATTGGCTCGTGAACACTAAATTTAAAGAATATCTTAAAACCAAAGCTAAATTCGTAGACTTATATAGTCATGCCCCGGAAAATAAATCCAGAATACAAAATCTTCACACACAAAAAAAAAAATTAACTCAAACCTTGCAACGTTCCTCCACCACTTTCTTCACAGCTTCCTGATCATCGCTCTACATTTAGTACATTCAATTTGATAATTAATTCCACGAAAAAAAAAGCTCCAATAAAACAAGGCCAAAAAAAATTAAGAAAAGCAAAACCTTGAGAGAATCGAACCCTCGTATAGACTCGACGGACGAAATAGACTGAGAATCCAAGGATAAACACTGAAAATGATGCCATTTAGTCATTTCATATCCTCTCTGCTTATCCTTCGTAACAACACCAAACCTCAAGGTATTTGTAGCAATGGTTTCTGAACAAGTTTTGCAAGTAGAACGACCTGATTTCGCGTACTCTGCGATGAAAGATGACGCCATTATAGAAAGATAATACGATACTTGAAAGTTGATATAGATAAGTGAGGGTTTAAGATTAGGGTTTTTGAGAGAAATCAGAGAGCGATGGAAAGAGGCGATTGGAGGAGATGAAAATGGAGGACGAGGATGAAGAGGGAATAAGGTTGAATTCCGTGTAGTAATGGCGATTAACATTCAGCTCTGCAACCATGGATTTACGCCATGAAAAGGAAGGACTGGGAGGGAGGTAAGGACTTGTTATTTGATAATTCCTCACGGCTCCCGCCAAACCAAAGAAAACACCGTCTGGCGAGTATTTATTTTATTTTATTTTTTGAAAAAACTATCAAAATAATTCAATTTCTCAATTCTCATTATATTTAATCAAAAGTTAAAATTATGATAAGTATAATGTAATCTCTTACCTATAAAATAAGTCATTTTTACTTATAAAAAAAGTAAATATACAATTAAATTATAATAAAAAATTAAATAATTACAAAAATTAAAAAATAAATCAAGTAAGTTTATTTTTTGATTTTAACTTTTAATTTTTAATATTTTTAATTTTTTATTCGTGGTAATTAACTTGCAAAAATCAATTATTATTTTGGACTATAATATTTTTAGGTGAGTAATCTTAAAAGTGAGATTATTCATAATTAATCAAGTGTTAAAAATATATAGAAATATCAATAAAATGTTGAATTAATACGTAATTTTTTCTTATTTTTTTTCAAAATGACATGTTTTAAGGTTATCTGAATTGAACATTAGCAAACATGCATTCAAGTTAGAATGATTGTATAATAAGTCAGTGAAAAAAAAAGATAAATTTTAATAATTTTTTCTTTTATTTTTAAGTTAGAGAATTTCTAAAGGAAATGTGAAAGAGGATGATTACTATTGTAGGGTTGAAAATCAAAATGTGTCTGTAAAAATGATTCTCTTTTACAACTACCTTAAACCATGATCTCGCTATAGATTTTTTTCGTTTTGATTATTGTTTGTGGAAAAAATTGTTGAAGAACTAGTGAATGATAACCTCTTTTGTCTTTTGCAACAATTTTTTTATTTTTTATATCTCATTTAATTTGCTTTCTTTTTTTAAAAAAATAATTCTTGTATAACTTTCTTTAATTTACTTTCACACATTATTTACTCTTATATTATCATTCAAATATTTTTCCCTCTTATTATACAACAAGTTAACTATTCGTTAATGAAATTCGTATTAGTAAACTAGGGAATAAAGGAGTAAGTGTTTAAATTGTTGGAGCTTATATCTAAATATTTATATGTCATTATAATTAATTAAAACTGTCATTATGCTCTACTCAAAGTGATCTAATTAAAGTATAAGGATTTGGGTTTAAATGTATCAGTAGGTTATGGACCTTAAATGTGTAGAGACTCGTTTTATGACTAAGTCCTATGATGGACCGAATACCAGTCACAAGTTATTATATATATAGCAGTTATGGTCCTTAGATTATACATAATCCTCTTCTCCTGTCATCCCATTATTAGAGAGAATAAGAGTGATTACATTAAGGGTTGTCAATTTAGGGAATACGTGTTAATCTAGAAAATCTAATTGCTTTCGTTTTTCAAGATTATCTCCCGTATTATAGAATCAGGTATTCTTCAGTTTTGTCTTTTAAGTTTGTTCTTCTAATTCATCATAATCGATCTTGTTTATTTATAATGGTATTCACCATTGTTTTGTACCATCATAAATAGGTAAAATAAAGAAGAAATTAAGTATATGGACAAAAATATTCAAAAAAAGTGCATATGAATGAATTTTGTAGCAATTTCAATTTACATACATAAATGATTAACGAACCAGATTAATAGAAATTAAGTTACATAAATTATTAAAAAAAACGAGATTAATAGAAATGAAGTTTTAATATTTTTATGTTGAGTACAGATGATTAATCATGAGTGCAACATTCTATTAGACATGCTTAAGACCTGTCCCTGATTTTAACTTTGGGTCCAATTTAATTAGATATACAAGGTTTGAGTTTGGGTCTAAATTGTAACTTATTTTAAAATTATAATTAATCACGTTAAAATTATAACTGAGATAAAAGTAAAAACATGAAGTACCTCTTTAGTATAATAAATTATTTATTGTACTTTTAATATTATGTTTGAATAGAATTCTAGTAGGGAATTGTAGAATTAAAGAATTTATTATACTCACTTCAATTCAGACTTAATATCTTATTTGTTTTTTTACATATTTGTCAATATATTAATTCAAATTATATATTTGTAGTCATGTATAATTAAAAATTGTTATTAATAACCTTCACATCGAAACGAACAAATAAAATCCTACTTAACTGTATTAAAATTTTAGATTAAAAATTAAATATTATTTAAGACTAAAATATAAATAGTGCAACGTTAACTCTGAATCGGGGGTTGTAATAGTATACGGAGTAGTATTAAAAAAAAGGGAGTTATTATATTTCGCCACCCTTTTCATTTTATCGCCATCCCCTTTCCCACGAAATTACGTATTTGCCCCTGAAGTTTAAAAAATTACAAAATTGCCACTCCTTACAAATTTCTTATTTATAATAATAATAATAATAATAATAATAATTTATAGATTAATGTGGCCTATTAGCTCAGTTGGTTAGAGCGTTGTACTAATAACATAAATCGAACCTGTGACCTTTATGTTATTAGTACAACGCTCTAACCAACTGAGCTAATAGGCCACATTAATCTATAAGTTATTATTATTTGTATTAGTATTATTATTATTATTTTCCAAAAAGCAAAAAATAAAAAAATAAAAAAATTGAGTCGCCCAAAATTGGGCGACTGAACCGGGGTCCAGTCGCCCGGTTCTGGGCGGCTGAACCATGGTTAAATCGCCCAGTTCTGGGCGACTGGACCCCGGTTCAAACGCCCAATTTTGGGTGACTAAATATTTTTTTTTTTCTTTTTGGAAAATAATAATAATAATAATATTATTATTATTAATTTTATTTATATTCTTTTTGAAGAATATAAAAAGTTAATTATTATTATTATTGTTATTGATATAATAATAATAATAATTATTATTATTATTAATATTATTATTATTATTATTATTATTATAAATAAGAAATTTGAAATGAGTGGCAAAATTGTAATTTTTTAAAAATCAAGGGCAAATTCGTAATTTCATTTAGAGGGGTGGCGATAAAATGAAAAGGGTGGCGAAATTTAAAAATCGGGAAAAAAAGTACTCCATATTACGTCTGAGAGTAGGTTACAGAACTAAACTGAAGTATTGAATCATGATGATGTCTTTAATTGTAAACTTTCTTCCATTAAAATGCAAAATCGAAGCTTTATTCCTGGGATGAATTCCCTTCCAATTCGAACCCACCAAATTCATGAATTCCCCTCTCAATTTCCCCAAAATAATCCCCAATTACAACCCTTAAATACCCATGATTCCCTTACTTTAGAGGAAATCAGATTAAGAGATGAAGTCATTTACCTCCATTCTCTTTGGCATCGAGGTCCTCCTCCTCATCCTTCTTCATATTCTCTATCTCATCATTCCCCCCTTTTTCTTAGACCTTCTAATCATACCCACTTCAAAAAGAACCATAAAAAGTCGAAAAAATGGAAACCCTACATTTTTTCCGACAAGGAATGGCCAGTTGAATCAAAACCCAAATCCCCAATTTCATCTGGGTCGATTTGGCCCGAATTCAAGCCCAATTCAGCTCCAATCACTCGTCCCGCAAACGAGGAAGAACGAGAAAGGTTAATGGCTGTTAAGATTCATTTAAAGGGTTTGGATTCTTGCTTAGGGTTATTCGGTAAGAAAACAAGTAACGATAGTGAGGATGACGATGACGACGACGACGATGATGTTATTGATGATGCGAAAGAATTCGAGTTCTTGATGAATGTATTTGAGGAAAATGCTGAATTGAAGAGTTTTTATGAGAAGAATTGTGAAAATGGAGAGTTTTATTGTTTGGTTTGTGGGGTTTTAGGAAATAAACTTAGTAGGAAGTATAAGAATTGTGTTGCTCTTATTCAACATTCTGTTACTATAAACAAAACTAAGAAGAAGGCAGCTCATAGAGCTTTAGGGCATGTTATTTGTAAGGTTCTTGGATGGGATATTAACCGGCTTCCGTCATTGCCGGGACCTTCTGCTGTTGGGGGTGCAAATGTTCAGTCTTTGGAGAAATGCTGTCAACTTCAGGTCAGTTTTTCATTTTTAGTTTGTTTTGGTGTAAGGTATAGATTATTTATAGGGAAATTTCAGAGGTAATCTTGAATTTTTTTTGGCCTTTATATGTATTATTGGCCTTTTGACGTATTAGACAAATATTTTTCTAATTCACATGGACTTTAACTTTTTTACGAGAAGTTTTTTTTGGTTAAGTTTACAATATTTTTACACTTAATAATAATTTTTTCAAAAAAACAAATATCGTGATTATCCTAATCGACAAACATGTTTTGTAATCCATTTGAAATAAGTATTTAAGTTAAACAAAAACTTAACATTTTATTGCCACATGAAATCTTTGGAAGCTCGTTGGATGGCCAAAGTACTTAATTTAACCAAAAACTAAACATTTTGACTATTACATGCAATCGTTGGAAGCTCGTTGGAAGTTTAAGCCAAAAACTCAGGGTAACTTTATGAAATTTCCCATTTATTTATGTGTATTTAAATCCCACCTATAGGAGGTTGGGAGAGTAGATGTGCGCAATAGTGTCAAATATTTTTTCTACATCATCTACAACTTCACAATAAAAAGAACTTCACAATAAAAAGAAGTGCACTTGATTTAATTAGCATTTATGTAAATGCTGTTGAGATCTTTAAATGTTGTTGAGATATGTTATTGTTTAGGGGATGCTTAAAAACAAGTAATTAAACTAAAAGCACAAGTAATGTGAATTGATGTAAACTAATACTTGAGACCATTTAGTTGAAGGGCTTTGTGCGTTTAGGTATCTTACACATGCCCGATTTCACCCCTATTGTTTTGTGTTGATGGAAGTGGGAAAGAAATCAAATTCGAAATAGTAGTATAGCTTATTCATACATGTGTTTTTTTGGATTACAATAAGCTATGAATACACTTGGAGCATGCTTGGGATGGAGGTGATGCATTGGTATTAAGTGAATTCAAATCTTGAAAAGAAAAGGATATGGAGTTAGTTGTAAGGAAGAGGTGGGGAAAGTGATAAACTAGGAATGGTATAAGGAGGATAGGGATTCACGAGGGGAACTATCACTCTCACTACAACGGGGAAATGGGGAATAGTTATTCCCCCAGGGTAACTATTATCTCCAAAATGAGGGTAATAAACGAATAATTTTCCCATTATCTCTTGATATCTCACCAGCATCATCTCACTTCTTCACAACCATCGTATCTCCTTAGTCCCGTTTCAATACGTGGACCTTAAATTACTTTGCAAATTGATCATCCCATTCCTCGAATGTCCTTGCCCTTTAATGAAGAAGAATGCTTGTTTGATCTCTTTTGACATGCGCAATTCAAATCTTAGAAACTACTGATTTGAAATAGTGTACACAAAAAGATCTCTAAGCCCGCGTAATAGTGTCATATTTTGCTTACAAAAAAAATATGGAAATATTGATATTAGTAATTCCACCTTTCACCCATCCGCTATGAATAATCATATCTTTGGATTACTTTTAATAATCCAACATCTTCTATCAATTGCTCCCAACATACCCTTTTACCTATAAACCTAACAAGTTACCATAATTTTAAAAAAGAAAAAGAAAAAAGAAAAACCTAATTTCCTGGCCCTCTCCCCTTCCGATACCTCAACCGAACCACTCAGCCACCTCCACCACTGAGCACCCCTTTCTCCTCCCCGAACATTGACAAGCTCTCACGACCCCTCCCCCCACACCACGGGACCACCTTTTCCCATCCCTGCCAATTTCATAAACCCACCATTCCTTCATCATCTTCAAGCCCTTGAAACTGAAAAGGGAAAGAACCCAATTGCTTTTAGTATGTTTTTCTTTAATTAGGTTTTGGTTTCCATTAATTGAAAGAACATAGAACATAGGTAAGTTAATATAATTAAATTTGGGTTTAGGTTATTGGTGATGAAGAAGCCATTGATGATAATGAAGAAATGGTGGGTTTAGAAAATTAAGAAGCCATTGATGATGATGAAGAAATGGTGGGTTTAGGAAATTGGTAGGGATGGGGAACGGTGTGACGGGGGGGGGGGGGGGGGGTTGTAGGAGGTATTCAGTGCTAAGGGAGGAGAAAGGGGTGGCCAGTGGTGGGATTGGGTGGCTGGGTCGAGGTGTTGGAAGAGTAGGGTGGCTTTGAAATTAGTTTTTTATTTTTCCTTTTTCTTTTAAGCATGGTAACCTGTTATAAGTCTTATAACAAGTTTACATGTAAAAGGGGATGTTGGGACTTGGGAGTAAATTGATAGGAAAGGTTGGATTATTAAACAATAATCTAAAAGTGGGATTATTCACATTAATTATTTATGTTTCGAGTTTCGACCCACTAACTATGCTAATGGATAATGAATTTGAAGTATTAAGGAAAGTCCTTGTTGCCTTTTACTTTGTACATAGCCTAAATGTGCAAGAAGATTCATGCAGCAAAATCTTTTTTGCTCCATTACCAAGATTAATTATTGCCACTATATGTTTCAACGGGAGTTAAGTCTGCTAATGTGCCTGCTAACTTGAAAGTGAAATCAAGCACTCTTTTGCGTGTCTTTGTTTTCTATGTTGCTTTTATGTGACGAGATTTAGGATTATAATTGTTTTCTATTGCAATTCGGGAGAAATAGTCGGAATGCTTCATTTCTTTTGCAAGTTATATATATTTGGATTGAAGGTAAGCATTTATTTTAGGGAAATTATCAATGATACCCCTAAGTTTTTGCATTTAATCAATGATACTCCTAAATTTTTTCGATTATCAATGGTAACCTCGTGTTATCGAGCGTTTTACAACTGTTACTTTTTCTAATTTTTTCCGTCCAAAACCGTAAACTTTTTTTCTTTCTTTTTTTCGATTTAAAACATTAAAAAAATAAAAGAAAAAGAAAAAAGTTAATGGTTTTGGATGATTTTGGACGGAAAAAATTAGAAAACATTACGGATGTAAAACGCTCAATTACACCAGGGTACCATTGATAATCGAAAAAACTTAGGAGTACCATTGATAAAATGCAAAAACTTAAGGGTACTATTAATAATTTCTCTTTATTTTATTGAAAGAACAAAAAACACATAGTATGCGTCCTTGCATGACTTTTATCTTCAAATTTGCACCTTTAATATGTATACGACGCGTTGTACTAGTGTTATACTCCCTCCTGTTCTTCCTGGTATTCCCATTTACTTTTGTGTAACCATTCACTTATCACTCTTAATGTGTATCTTATTCTTAATCTATAAGTTAAAAAAAACATAGTCAAGTAGAATCTTGTTTGATTCGTCTTAATGCAAGTATTATTAATATCAACTTTTCATAATTTTTAATTAAGCACATTTAGAGATACGAAGGATTAAAATGTTGTCTCAGCAAGTATGAATAAACTAAATGGGACTACTAGGTTGGATAGGACGGAGTAGTATTTTGCATAAAATTACAAAATTCATTTTTTTAAAATTTTTTTGGGGGATAGTTATGGATGTTAGATATTTTTTTTTGTGCTGGAAAATATATTTTCTGTGGTTGTGCTTTATTCTTTTGAATATCTGTCGATTGATTCTGAATTTTCTATGTTTTTTGAATTGGTGATATTTCTCGGTTATTATTGTCAATAGCTAAAGAAACCCTATAGACAAGAGGGGAGAGGGAATTAATCGTTTTCTATAGGTGGTGAGAACCGAAAGCTCTCAACAACTTGGCGTTACATGATCGTCAATATATCTCAATTTATTGTTTATGTTATTCTTTGTGTTGATGTAAAGATTGTGATCATTTGTCTCCTGTAGTACTTTCTGTGGTTTTCTGTGGGGATTATTCTCTTTGAATCACTACTGTTACAATTTCCATTCCTAATGATTTGTTTCCGTTACAATTTATTTTACAGAACGAGAGTAAGGTTAATGCTGATGGAGAAGGAGGCTCTGCTCTTGGCGGTGAATCAGTTAGTTGTGGGGTGAGTTAAGTTCCTGAAATTCGACTTAGTTTCTTTACAGTATCTTACAAGTTTCTTTGATAATGGTTGGGCTATGTTACGTGTAAATATTCCGATTTTCATACTTGTTAGAAATATTCCACATCGACCATAAAACTTAGTTTCTTCTTTCGTTTTTGTAGCTTAATAAAAAAAAGGGATTATATGCCCGGTTCTAAGAAAACTGCAACACATAGTTTATTTATGCTCTGGTTTTAAACCGAAGCAGCAAAATAAATGGTATATGCTGTTATTTCAAGTGCTTGGCAAAAATTGAAACCGCAGCATATGAGATTCTTTCTACTAGTGTGCCTTATAGTTTGTTTTGTAGTAATAATGCATACTTATTCTTATTGTGTTTATTGGCTGCAATTTAACCGTCATTCTAATATGATGGCTGTTGTCGAATTGCTTTCTATATGTAGGCATGAGAAAAACTCGACAAAGATTACATTGCGTAACAACAGAAGAGCATGTTCAAATTGTTGGCCGTGTTCCCTTTTGACTTGCGTTGTAACTAAAAGAAAGTCGAGGAAACACTGAAGAGTTTGTATTTGATACAGGGTTGTCGGATACCCAAGTGTAATATACTTCGAGATACTATTAGTGAATTTATCTTTGATCCCATGGTATTCGATTTGTGCGAGTTGTTATGAGGTCAAGTCTAGCCTAATTATTATCGGCAAACCACAAATTCATGCCGTCTGGATATAAATCTACCGTCTTTGGTTGTTTGAGAAGTCTGTCATGATGGCAATTTGAGCCATTGTTGATGAAGGTGGATTTGAGTTGGAAACAATTGATAATATCCAAAGGTAAGTAGCGAGGATGTAAGATTTCGACGATCCATGGCCGATGAAAGAGTAGGGTTAGTAACTAACGTGTAATTACTTTCTCTTCCACATTGTTAAGTCTTCATTAATCGTATTCATGGAACACTTTATGGTGAATAAGATGGGTTAGGTTGTGTTAATTATTGGGTTGACAATTTACCAAAAAAATATCAACCAAACTTGTTAAAAAATAAATCATTGAAATAAACTTTAGAATTTGCTACAAACTAAGTTGAGAATAGAAAAAATATAGTCGAGATTTTATTTTTTTTTCACAAATTTTTAAATGAGATGGTCCTATAGCCATATCTATTTGGTTGACCTATATATGTTTGGTGTGTTAAAGTAATTACTTATAATTATAAAGTGATCAATTATAGAAAACAACTAATTATATGAATTTGTCTTATTATGAGATGGTTTTTATAAAAGTTAATACTCGTATAGAAGTATTTGATCTATGAAATGACTTTAACTAACTAGATTTGGTAGTTTAAGGGTTTTTGGCATCATAATAACTCGAGTTATAGTAGAGTTATGTAGCAATATTTACTCAAAGGAAATTCAATTAAAATTCTATCACTAATTATATATTCATTTTATTAGCTTCTAATTGGTTAATATCTAATAAGTTATGATATATGTACATTCAATGTCGATTCTCGAATACTGAAGGCCACTTAATATCAAGACAAATGATTAACACATATTTTAAGGGAATCAAATAAAAATTTTAATCAATTAAGAAAGATTTTTTTGGGATTAATAAATAGCAATTTCATACCTCTAATTTTTTAAATGGTAATAAAAGCCACTTAATAATATAATTATTATAAAAAAATAAAAATTATTATAAAATAAAGGAAAATTCCACATGGTGTCCTTGAATTTTTTTACTTTTCTACAAATATTTTTTAAATATATATGGTAATTTTGAACTTTCAACTTTTTCATGTGGCAGATAAAATATTAAATTTCCAGTTAAATTAAGTATCTATCTCGATTAAGTTTTGAAATTTGTGGTCAATTCACGACGATTGTTTATTGAAAAATATATCATCACGTTGGGTAAAAATAGTATAAAATTCAAAAAAAAATAATTTTTTTTTGTCAACCATATAAAAAAAATTAAAAAATCAAAGTTTATCTCCCATTAAAATAGCCGAAAGTTAAGTTATAGAATTCCCAAAAATGAAGTTATAAATCTCTTTCTTGAATTGTTCCTTCCTTGTCTCTCATACTATGTAATACTAGTTCTCTGATCACCATTTTCAAAGATCTGCCGACTTTTTTTTCCTCCTCCATGTTCGATTCCTTGGCATGGCTAGACGAACCCATACAACATCACTAGGCTGCATAGCTTGCGATGAGCTAACCGAATTAGGTGCAGGCAAAGAATCATGGCTTGTTGATAACCCTTTTCTTCTTTCTGCTCTCGATACTCATTCTCTCGCTCTTTCTGACAAATCCTTAATCCTTATTCTTGGATGGTCTGATGACCCTTTTAATAATTCCATAGTTAAGATCCATCCTGATCTTTCACCAATTAATGCTGAATACATTACTGCCATTGAATGGCTTGTTTTTGATGATATTCGTGTTCTTGCTATTGGTACTTCTTCTGGGTATTTCTTGATTTATTCTTTGGATGGTGGATTGATCCATAAACAGGTCATTTTCTATCCCTTTGTGTTTTTTGCTCAATTTATTATGGTGATTTATTGTGCGTAATTGTTTGTTCTGTGAATTATGGATGATTATTGCGTTTTAAGTGTTTGAGCTTGATTGTATATGTTGTTTGCTATTGGAATGTACTACTGTCTGGATACTTTGTTTTGGGATTGTCTAATTTCTCAATTCGATTCGAAATGAAGCTATTATAAATGTTAAATCTGATTGGCAACCAATGTATTTAGTACCAGACCCGAGATGAACCCACCCATCCACCCGAACATGTGAACGTACACCTCTAGAGTTATGTATGAGAAGTCCTGTAATGTTGGTTTCATGGCGAATGCAGTTGATGTTTGCTGCTATTGAAAGATTAGATTTTGGAGCGATCTGAGTTTTTGCTTGAGCCTTAAGGGTATTGAAACGTCATAGTTTGCTTGATTGGACATAAACCTTGTAAATGATGCGGCATGGCTTGATCATCTTCGGATTTTGGATTCACATTTTCATACACCCAGATGAAAATTTGGGTTTTGTTTTCATATTTGTGTGGAAAAGAAATGTATATGAACTTAGTAGAGAGGTCGCGTAAATAATTATTACGTGTGTGATAAGCTTCATGATTTGAACATTTACATCATGTAAAAAATGGAGTTCAAAGATATGAACTTGAACTAAGTTGTTTCAAGATCAACTTTATTAATTGAAGACTTTGTAATCCTAATTTCTAAGATCAAAGCGAGCAAAATTCTAAAGTTCTTCACTGAGGAAGTATTATGAGTTTCCAAGTTATCTATACCACTGTAAATAAACCATTCTGATTTCGAGTGAATAGACCTTAATTATATTATGTATAGCCAAGCTTGAGTAACGATACCTAGCTTTAAGCCTAAGAAGTTAGAGTATTGTGAAGTAGTGTGGTATGGTAAATTTTTTTCTCTTTGGAGCAAGATTATGTTTTTTTATTTTTTTATATTTTTATATTTTTTATTTTTTTATGTTCAAGGACAAGTTTCATTTTCCCCACAACTACATATCGTTTTAAGCTTGACATTTTTGGTAGGATTGGCAAAATCATGTTTTTTGTATGCTTACACTTTTCTTCAGCCTCATTGGGTTTCTTTCACTAGCTCTCTTGGTTTCACACAATGGTGTTTTGCATTTTCATTGAAAAGTGTACAATGATGTTGCATATTGATATGATTTAAGTTGGTCTCATATGAATCTTGTGTCTACCAGTTAGATACTGCACTTTCGAATTGGCCTGCTCTTCTAGGTGTGTTTGGGTTACTGTTAATTGCATGTTGTATACTTGTTTCTTCCTTCAGTAACATCAGTTTTTGTCGAGGAAACAACTGGCTGTTTGGCTTACCGCTTACCCCTGTAGTTTATACTGCTATATTATGTCGGAATTTAGTACCTGCACTTGATTGCATGAATTCAAGTAGACAAGGGCTGATCAAAAATTGACAAAATTATTCAGGCTGTTTAAGCACTTAGCTTGCTCCAAATTTATGCTTTTGTAGTTTTATATAATCGGCTTGAATCCAAAAATAGTGATACTTTTTCTCTGTTTTTGCATTTTTTCTCTCTTGACATTGATGTAAATATGTAATGCATGCTGTTCATCCATTTTTTTCCCATCCCAGATTTTGTACTTACCTTGAGTGTTCATTTTTATATAGAACAATAACTTTATTCCACTGATTACTGATAATATTTATCTGCTCAATCTTGTACTTAGATAATATATCCTGCAAGGATTCTTAAGCTTCGCGTTCGTGGTACAAAGAAAGATAATGCACACGATATTTCAAATGAGGAGGTTTGTGTTGTTATGGATGGAGTGATTGCACGTTTTGATGGATCTGATTTGCAGGTAATCGATCTCACTGTGATACATAAGTGTTCCATCTGTTTGAGCTTTCTTTTAATCATTTTCTATACGGGAGATGTCCTATTTTCGTTTGCTCATGCATTGGCCTTTTACTTATTGCAAGAGGTGGTATTTTCAGCCTTTCCCATGCCATTACTGTTATTCTTTGATTCTGTATTCCAAGTTGTATTTGAATTGCCTCTTCTTCCTTTAAGATCCTTAAAATTCCAACTTTTAGCTTTTTTGACTTTTGAAGTTGTTTTTGCACATGACAAAATCAAACACTAATTTTTGATTAACTTAATGTCACTAAAAGGCTAATGTCTACTAAACCAACACTAATATTTAATTTAAATTGGTTAACTGTTTGTTTGTTTTTGAAGCTCGCTTATTAGTTTTTTGTCTTGTTTTAATACAGAAATAATCGACTTTGAAGTAACAATATTGTGGGTGACAAGGCCATCCCTTTTCATTTTATTTTTTTGGGAAGATACCATTTGTTGTAAGATTCTTTAATTACCAAAGGGAAATATCTTCTAGTATTGCCATGAATTAGCATCTTTGCACTTTTACTTATTGCTTTTGTTACTAGGGGGTGTTATCATTAGTAGTATCAATAACCTGTCCTTTGACTTCTTCGTGTAGAATGTTCAAATTAAGTTATCGGAATCCTGATATTTCTAATTATTACTTTGCATCACAATATTTTGTGCTTCGTGAGCTGGGCTTGTTCTGAACTCTTGTGTATAATGACTTTCACTTGATTACTCTAATTTTTGTGATGTAGAATATGCTGCAACGCTGGTTCCAAGAAACACAAACCGACTTTTGGGATCTAAAAAGGAAGAGGAGAGAATTGGATGATTTTGAGGATTCATTTGAGAAAGTTCCTTACCAGGTTTGGAGTGTCAACAAATATGGAGCTTGTGCTGATGCAGCAATCACTGGCATTATGCCACCACCTTTGATGGAACTTGAGGTATTTGCTCAACTAGCTGTCTGTTGTATCTTAAGATGATTGTTAAACAGATTATGAGTCTTTTCTATGTACCCACTGTTTCATTTTTGTTTCTGTTGCGGAACTCCCGGCTTCTGGATCGTTTTAGGTGTTTTACACTCAATTGTAATATTCTAGTATCTGACGTTCCAAATGATGACCCTTTGTGATAGCTCATAGCTGTTTTTAAATCAAAATTTTCATTTGTTTTACATCTGCCATGTTCTTGGTGAAGTAGTGCTGTTTCTTTGCATGTTAAATAGAGAAAGGGGCTTGCCTGGAATTGTTTTTTAATCTGAATTACTAATAGAAAACCTTATTTGTATTTAGGATTTGCTTAGGACATAGTAAGGCATTGATATTTGGAATTCACAACTAGATTGCTTTATTCCGAAGGCATCTTTTGAAGCTTAGTTAATAACGCACAATGATTGTGAAACACAGTACCATTCCTTCCTTAATCCTCTGCTAACTCTATGATTGGCAGTAGGGGTGCTCAAAACCGGATACCAGATAGTAAAAAATAATGATCCGTTTTCCGATCCGAAAAACCAGATTTCTGGTTTTAAATTCTTTTTTTTTTTTGCTTTTGAAAAAAATTTATGTTTTACACTTAACATATATAGATCTAAAACCTCAAAAATTGGTAAATCGGATAACCAGGATATCCGGTTCTAAAACGATACCCAGTCCGAATTATTCGCATTCCAAAAATCGGGTAAATTATCCGGTTTTTAAACTGGATATTTTTGGACGTCCCTAATTGGCAATATGGACTAGGCTGCTTTCTGGTTTAGGGCGTTGATATATGTTCTCTTTCATTAGATCCTCTGTGTAAATAAAAGCTTCATATTGTTGTTCATTATATACTCATGTGTTATGGAAGCTCTCTGAAGTTATTCTGGTATTTGAATTCAGCTGCTTTTATTGTTGAGCAGTCAAGCCATCGCTATTATCGTGCAGTAACAATCGGCAGTGACGCTGTCATTTCAGCATACAGGTACTGCTTTTTTTGTCTCCTATGCCACTCTGCCTATTATGCTAACTTTGTGAGCTTTGATAATTGAACTACATCTATCACTTTTATTGTTTATGATAGATTTATGCTTAAATATGGCTTTTGTTCTAATACAGGCTTTCGGAAGACAAGAACAGATCTCTTGTTGGTGCTATCCTATCAAAAGTTGTTCCTGCAACATTTTCAACCATAGCTTCATTCTCCAAATTGTTATGGAGGAGTGATAAATCATTACCAAAGAAGATCGAGCCAAAGCCTCAGCCATTTGCTCGAGGTAGAACTTGTTTCTTGTTTCATCTAATTTCTTGAATTTTCACAAATGGTACAAGATTGCATCAGAACATAGTTGGAGGAGATTTCTATGATTGATTTTTCTAATTTATTAGCGATGCCTTTATACTGGAGTCTTCAAGCTTGTTTAATGCTATTAAAATCATTTAGGAACTCAAGAAAATCAGAGGAACTAGAATGGTACTAGTGGCTGATGATGGCTAATGTTATCTAAGACATAACTGCCCACATTTCAAGTTAACTGATTGGTAGCTACCCTAAGATAATGATATTCCCTTGTAGATGCTTCTCTAAATCTGTAGATTGATCCTTCTACACCTGATGATCAAAGTGGGTCTGGTACTTTGCATTAATGCGATCCCTTGTATCAAATGAGCATGTAGAAGTGCATAGAAACATAGAAGAAATACTGATAAAACTTTAGGTAGGGTAAGAACATGAAGGAGTAAAATCATGAAATTGGGAAGAAGAGACTCATTATGGGCTTTTGGAGAAGGATAACGTACACTGCCTATGTTTATTTGATAAGATTGAGGCTTAATGATTGATTGTTTATGTTCCCACTGAGATGCTTCGGGATATTATATTTCATGTACTTCCTTTGATCTATATTATTTGCAATGCGGGGGGAGGCACACAAGATAAGTAGAAAAGAGAGATAGAAATGGACCCATGTATAATGAGGAAGGACGTAAGAAGGTAGCCAGAAAAAGAAGTGTTCCAACTTATTTGAAGCTTCCTCAAAATGGAAGATTTTATCCAACAATATAAAGCTCAATTTCTATAATTCTGTCCAGAAACGTACTGTCTGCAACGGCCATGGCTATCTCAGTCCATCAATGGCCCGACCCGTTATTGACACGTTAAAATGTGATCCGACCCTTGACCCGTTGGGTCGATCCGCCCCGTTAAACACCTCTACTCACCGCTGACTACGACCTCCGACTCCAGTTATTCATTGCCTTTCAATTATCATATGATAGTATTGTGGATCCTAATTCCTGTAGTGAGTAAGAAGATTTACGGTGCAGCCGTGCAGGTATACAATTTTGTAGTCACTATAAATCACTGCCACCGGCATTTTTGTATGCTTCTTTTAATTTTTCCGTGCTTGGTGCAACTGATTGTCCCCTCTAATTGATTGTCTTCCTGTGTAACAGCTGCGTCTTTGACTTGTTTGAAAGATCCGCCTAGAAAAGGCGAGAAGCTGACCTTGTCACCTAGTGGTACATTGGCTGCTATTACAGATTCACTTGGCCGTATATTGCTTTTGGACACTCAAGCCCTTGTCGTCGTGCGATTATGGAAGGTATGATCTGTTTACTGCCGCGTCATCTCAATTTAATTAATCATGATGCAAATCGAGGTTAGCTAATCCTTCTGTTGATCTTCTACTCTAGGGATATCGTGATGCCAACTGTCTCTTCATGGAGATGCTGGTTAATAAAGACTCTGTTTCAACTTCTTACCACGAGCACAGGAAGAGCGATTATTCCTTGTGTCTTGCTATTCATGCCCCTAGAAAAGGGATTATTGAGGTACCGCTGTGTCATCTGTTTCAATCGTCTTGTATTCACTTCAATTATGATTTAAGCGATAGTAAATTGATTCTACACGTTTGCTACTTAGAGTGTAAAAATGCGGTTATGGTTGCAATCACGGTAACTGAATAGTGATGAGGTTATTGTAACGCCTAAATATCGGTCAAAACCATAAGTTATCTCTTGATACAACTCAAAATGCAGGTTTTTACGCCTTGACAATGAGGGAAATATCGGTTTGTTTATTTTGAAAACCTTTGCAGTGCTATTGATGAGATGCAATTCAGCCTTGTTTTCACTCTATGGCAACCACTTACTGATCTTTTTGTGAAGTGGTGAATTTATGGAATAAAAATGAGGTTCCGCTAAATAACGTCCACTTTATAACGGATTTTGTTGTTCGGCAAAATCCTAACCTAACATATTAGCCATTTTAATTTTTTAAAATATGTATTATGTCGTAGAAAACGTGAATTTCTACGATACAAAAGATATTTTGTTGAACTATGGGGATCGCTTTTGGGATGTTTTTGAAAATAAAGGTATTAGAGAAGGATCTCGAGATTGACATATGATGGTTCCCTTATCCTAAGATCTTTGTTAGTGTTTATCTACCACGTTGATTTGTTTTGGTTCGTGTAGCCGACTCCATATTGTGATCAATACTTTGGCATTGTTGTCTAACTATCCCTCTTTGTTTCTTCACCAAACGAGAAATATGATCCCAGCTAGGGAGTCGATGCAGTATCTGCTACTCGTTCATCCACTTTCCTATGGTTATAAATGCTTAGAAGAAGGTATATATGTGATATATTCGGAAAGATTTCAACGCCGCTTTTCCACTCGTACAGGTATGGCAGATGAGAACCGGTCCACGAATACTAACAATTCAATGCGCGAAGGGAAGCAAGATTCTTCAGCCGACATATAGATTCAGCTCGTCTTTGGCATCCTCTTCATCGTACGTGCCATTGGAGGTCTTTTTGTTGAATGGCGACTCGGGTCAATTGTCTGTCATAAATAGATCACTTCACTAATTTGATTGTTTTACGTTCTTTTGTAGTTTTCATTAAGTTGTAAAAAGCGTATGTATGCGTTTAAAAATACGCACTAAATGCGAGTCCAATTGATCAGAGATTTGAGATTTTAGAGCATCCGTTTGTGGATATTATCGACTTTAAATTGTTGGTATTAAGACTTTGACATTGCTGGTACTAAACATTCATTTTGTCATGTTAGGGCTTTAGAATTTAAGTTCAAAGTAATTTTTTTTATAGTATAAAAAAATTATTTAATTAATAAAAAATTATATTCTATAAATGTATATTTACGTTCAATCTGACACTTAAAAATGAAAAATTTATTATCATTGTAGATGAGATATAATATGCTATAGCATATCCTCTTTTAAATCTTCTACATCGTTATTTGATACGGTCTTAAACGAGTGTGTGGTTTTTATCCTTAATTTTCCATCTTGACTAGGATTTAGGACATATGTGATTTTGGCTCGTTTGTATAGTATTTGGGTTGAAATGAATTTGCAAAGATAAAAGATATTATTTGTTGAAAAAATCAATTTCTTTTGATGTTTATTAAAATTTTAATATATTTAGGTAAGCTAATAATTAAAAGATTCTATTAGAAAACTTAAAAATAGCTAAATAGAACTGTTAGTATATAGCTTTAAGTATCATACAAAATTATTCATTTAAATGTATTTTAGTCATAGTCATCAATTCAATATTCTGAGTGAATATATAACAAATATATTAATTTAAAAGGGTAGCAAAATACATTGTCAGTACGTTTAAAATACCTTTTTTTATTATTAATAAAAATCCAAAATTATTTTATTTTTAGGATACTAAAATTTCAGATTTTATTTAATTATTTTAAAACTTAATTGTTTTTTAAATATAATTAGTTCTTATGATTGAAAAAATTACACTTTTGCTGTGATTCTAATTTTATCATTCTCCAAGTAATTCCATGGATATCTCATATCAATAATAATAAACAATACAATCAACCCTTAACCCTAATCTTAACATGGTGCATGTCTCTAATCCTCCTAATAAAAAACATATTATTTTATAGAATCAAGTTCAAAGTCCAATAGAATCTCCTCTTAAATAATATATTATCCCCTAAAACAAAACATAAAAAGTACATTCAATGATAGAATTAGAATCTCTTTTTTTAATTAAGATTAAGAAAAGGTACACTACAATGTAACTTCTACTTCTTAGAAGTATATACTTTATCCTACAACACCTACCTATGATATCAACTGGTCGTCTCCCAATTTGTAAGTATTAATTTATTATGAAAAGTATTAGACATAAATTATAAGATTTACATTATGTTACTAGAATTATTATTTTTTAATATTTAATTAAAAATTAAATATATTAATTTCTTGGGCCCTTAAAATAAGGGGATTCTAAGATGACGCTCATACAAAGAAACCGGCTCTGAATATAAACAACTAAATGTATAGTGAGAGAAAATATGAGGAAAAGAATTAGAAAAAATAGTGAAAATTAACGGCACCATCTAAAATAAAAATATTATAATATTAAACACAAATTCTTGTGAGAGACGATCTCTTTAAGAGACTATCTTCCATTAGGTTAGCCCATTATTATCGTTTAGTATGATTAAGCTTTAATGGGTTGAACTTAAAAGACGTCCTTTAAAAATATGGTCTCTCAGGAGACGGATGAATATTAAATATACGAATTTAAATGAAAAAATATGGCAATTTTGTATCAACATTGTAATTATAGGAGGAGTAGGTTAGACGATGGTACATACCATTGAAGGTAGATGGTCCGATTTTAGACAAATTTTTTGTTAAGATCGTTTTACCGTGAGATGACTTAATATGAGTTGGCCTAATTTTTAAAATCTTAAAATTTAAAGAAAAAAAACTGTTTTTATTTAGTTAACTACTATATAAATTTAACTTTGAACTGCTTGTATAGGCCTATATCACAATGATACGGTCTCGTACAAAACTTCTACCCATTCCAATGGAATGATTAGGAAAACGTCAATAAATTCACCTACGATAAATCTGTAAATTACCGACGCTTTTACACCCAGCATTAATTACACTTTCCTCTACACATAATAATGAAATCACATAATCCAGTTGTTGATCATAACAAAACAACAATGAAATCCTTCATTTTCTCTCTCCTTTTCAGTTCACTCTATTTGCGACACTTTTCTGTAGCTTTTCTACGCCACCATCCTCCGCCGTCAACACTTTCTCTCTCCGCGGTCACTGATCCTAAACCCGACGTCTTTTTTGAAGTAACCAAACCCATAACCACCACTACATCCACCACCCCTTGTTCTCACACCGTTCTCTTGCATGAGTTTGCATTTACTTACGGTCACCCTCCTGTTACTGTACCTTACTCACCGCCATTAAAATGTCCTTTCATGGAGTACTCAAGTATTATACTTGAATTCTCTGCTACTTGCTATGGCCGTCAGTATGATCGCATATTTGGGATTTGGGTTGAAGGGGTTGAACTTCTTCGTAGTTGTACTGCTGAGCCTACTCATTCTGGAATCTTCTGGAATGTTCGTAAGGATGTAACTAAATATTCATCTCTTCTTATGAAATCTAAATTAAATCTTTCAGTTTATATGGGAAATATTGTTGATAAAACTTATACTGGTGTTTATCATGTTAACGTCACTTTTCATTACTACCCATTTGAGAATTCTGATCAAAAAAGGGGGAATTTGGTTGATTTATATGGAAATTCAGCAGATTTAATACTACCCATTTCCAGAAATTTGCCATTAAATGATGGGTTATGGTTTGAAATTCAGAATTCTACTGATTTTCAAATGAAGGATTTGGTAATCCCTAGGAATGTTTATAGAGCTGTATTAGAAATTTATGTTTCATTTCATGAAAATGATGAATTTTGGTATACAAATCTTGATAATGATTATTTAATGGCTAATAATTTGAGTTTGCCTGGAAATGGTCCTTTTAGGGAGGTTTTAGTGAAGTTAGATGATGATTTAGTAGGAGCTGTTTGGCCATTTACTGTGATTTTTACTGGTGGAATTAATCCCCTTCTTTGGAGACCAATTAGTGCCATTGGATCATTTGATTTACCCTCTTACGACATCGAAATTACTCCGTTTTTGGGTAAATTGTTGGATGGAAACCCACATAGATTCGGGTTTTGTGTTACGAATTCAATGAATGTATGGTTCATTGATGCTAATTTACATCTATGGTTGGATCACAATGTTGATGTGTTAAAAGGGCAGCTCTTGATGAGCCATACCGAGCCCTTAACCTTGTCGTTAGGATCCGATTTTAAAGGGCTTAATGGGAAGTTCTTCGTTGGTGCAGAACGGTCTATAATGTCTCGAGGTTGGGTAGCATCGTCTAAAGGGAATATCACTACGGTTTCTACCCAAAACTTCAATTTCAGTAACAAAATCGTGCTGATGAAGAACGGGAATTATCAGACTGTGAATCAGAGTATTCATTTTAACACAAGTGTATCAGCAAACTTGCCATCGAATACGCCATTCTATATGGTCGAATCATTCAAGAAGTTTTCGGTGTTTGTATACACCGATGAGGATGATCTAGGCGATGATGGGTATACATTGATGAGCAATGTGAGCTTAGGATTTGATGAAGATAAAAAAGTACTGTCTTCTGCTGGTGTGTTGTCCTGGACCAAGCTTAAAAACCAGCAAAATGGGGAGGGGTTTATGAGAGTTAAGAACCATTTGGTGAGCAATGGGTTAGGAAGTACACATCAAGTTTACGATTATGTCGAAAACGAGGATCGGTTTTGTTACTTTAGGAATGTTAGTAGTTACAACTACACCATTGTTTTTGATCGAGTGAGAAATAAGTGTAAACAAGAAGATGGAGTTCATGTTCCTCTTTTGGTTGATCATGTTGTTCTAATTTGAGAATAGCTTTGGGGTCTGTTGGGCAATTAGCTGTTGGCTGATTTGAACGACTGAAAGTATTGACTAGTCTGCTAGCTGTTGGGTAGAGTTATTGGCTAGTTTGAACGGTTGAAAGTATTAACTGGTCTGCTAGTTGTTTGGCTCAACTTTCTATATTTGTGTTTCTTTTGTTTTGGTAATGAAATATTGCTATCTAAGTTTACTCACAATACAACCTAGCTTTCTTATTGCTTGGTATTTATGCTCATTTGATGTGAATGGCAATGTTGCGGTGGATACTACTTACTAGTAGAGCTGTTTAAAACAGACTCGATATTTATCTGACATTGTAATCGAACCCGACTTCAAAACTAATGTGGACAAATGACTATTTTGAACCGAATTGAAATATTAGATTCGAAATCAACCCGATAATCCGAATAAACACCTCTACTTACTAGTTACTAGTGCTTGAGACTAATGCTGGAGTGAATGATCGAGGGGAGCCAACCAGGTGACTTGGATCGACTTTTGCATCACTTAATTTGATTTGTTCACAAAGCGGGTCAATCTTAATTCTTGTCTATCTTACTCTAGTCGAGATGTAAATGATTTGTAGATCGAACACGCAACCTTCAGATCTTCAGTCTAATACTCTCCCAACTGAGTTATCTCCGCAAGTGATAATTTATTAATCTTTAATTTATTTAAGTACTATTCTTTGCTATATTTTGTTGACAATTCAATGACAAATTGATTATTAGTATTAGTATTATATTAATCCACATATTATCTTTACCATTATGGCTACTATTAGTATTTGATTTTTGAAGGTGTCATCACATAAATAGATAAATAGTTATATCATCTTAAAAAGTTTGGAGGCGACATGATCTCCCTCACTAATTTAGTTTTGCCATTAATTTATGACTTAGATTTAATAAATGGAGTATAAAAATTTTTAGTTAATATTTTTTTATAAAGGTACACTTATTACAAATAATATAAATAGGAGTCTTTGTAAAATTATGAGATTATTTAAAAACATTAATGATGATAGCATTTTAGTTAGTTAAAAATATAATAGCTAATTTAAAGTATAATCGTGTGAATATATAAATAAGATTACTGATGAAAGAAACATTAACCATACATCTATGATGTTGTTATTGGTAGTTAAATTTTATTTCATTTACTATAATGAACGAGTTCCAATGAAAGTTTCAAAATATGATATATTAAGTGTAATCAAAGTTTCATTATACTTGGATAAGTTATAAACTATACGGCCTCTCTCTTGAGAGACCGTCTTTTCTAAAGACGGTTTTCAAAAGTCCAGTCCATTATGTTAATTTAAAAAAAAAATACTGACACACGCGTGTAAGTATAATGTGAAAAGTCACATAATATATTTTGAGTTATAACAACATTTATTTAGGGTTATAACATAATATATTTGGTGTTATACCAACATATATTTGAGGATTATAACATAATTTATTTGGGTTATAACATAATATATTTAAAGCTATGGCAATATATATATTTGAGGTTATAACATAATATATATGAGGTTATAACAACATATATTTGTGGTTATAACATAATATATAGTTCGGTATATAATGGTTTGTGTTAGAGGGTATAGTATTTTTATAACACCAAATATATTATGTTATAACCCCAAATGTATGTTGTTATAACTTCATATATATTATATTATTACTTCAAATATACATTGTTACAACTCTAAATATATTATATTATAACCCCAAATATATGTCGTTATAACCCTATATATATTATGTTATAACCTCAAATATATATATATTGTTATAACTTCAAATATATTATATTATAATCCAAAATAAATTATGTTATAAACCTCAAATATATGTTGGTATAACACCAAATATATTATGTTATAAACCCAAATAAATGTTATTATAACCTCAAATATATTATGTGACTTTTCACATTACAATTACACGCACGCGTCATTTTTTTAAAAAAAATTAACATAATGGGCTGGGTTTTTGAGAACCGTCTTTAGAAAAGACGGTCTCAAGTAAGAAATTGATGTTAACTATATTAGTCTAATCCATTGTAAGAAATTAGTTTCATTCACTCGATTAGTTTCATACACCAAAATTTGGTCGAGACCGTCTCAAATTGAGACCAATAGTGAGCCGGCCCAATTCGCGCGTGTAACAACATCACATGTTTTTCCTTATTTTTTTCATTTTATGGCATTTATCAAATTTGACCTTAAAGGTATCAATTTCAACGTAAAGTAATACTTAAACATATCAATTAAAGTAAAAAATTTCAATTTAAACCTATAAATGATCAATTTTGACGTTAAACTGATCAATTTCTACCTAAATATAGTTTTTGTTTCACAATTTTAGAACGAAGTTATATAAAATGGTATTATTCTATATTCTATGGATGAATTTCAAACAACAAATGAATGATCAATAAAACTATCAATAATAGTGTTAAAACTATTAACATATTAAATTTGAACTAAATGCTATACAATATATGTATACAATTTGAATACTTATTTTTAAATTGATAATTGAAGATTAAAAATTTAAAATTGAGTTAGATTATAAAACATCATTATCAAATTATATGTCATAATTTAACTATTAACATATTCAGTTTGAACTAAAACATATACAATATCTTTATAGACTTTGAAATACTTATTTTGAAAACGATAATTGAAGTTTAGACGTTCAAAATTCAGTTAGATCATAAAACATCAATTGTCAATTTATGTGTCATGATTTAACTATTAACATATTCAATTTGAACTATTTACAAATATATATATATATATAAACGTGTTGAGAAAAGAGTAATATCACTATTATTGATCAATAATTAAAGAGTATAAGTACTCTTATGTTCCATTAGAACCATCATGTTGCATTGAATAAAAGTACTTGTATTGTACAATGTTTTAACACTATTATTGATAGTATTAGACCATTTATTTGTTGTTTAAAATTCATCCACAGAATGATAAAATAATACCATTTTATTAACTTTGTTCTCAAATTGTGAAACTGAACCATATTTAGGTAGAAATTGATCGGTTTTAATGTCAAAATTGATCACAAATAGGTCAAAATTGAAATTTTTTATGTTTATTGCTCTGTTTAAAGTTTACTTTAAGTTGAATTTTATACCCTTTAAGGTCAAAATTAATACCTTTAAAATTAAAATTGAAAAATGCCCAGAAAATGAAAAAAACGAGAGAATGTATGTGAGATTAATACACGCGCGAATTGGGTCGGCCCACTCTTGGTCTCAATTTGAGACGGTCTCGGCCAAGACCAGCTGTATTTAATATCACTTACAGACATAGCTACAATTCTATAGTGGCGGACCCATCTCATTTTCATTTGAGCTCGACCCGTATTCAGCCGTTGCACAAGTCTAAATATGACCCTTACAAAATTGCATGTGTTCATGCTCAGAGGCGAAGCAAAACTACACTATAAACTTTAGACCTTATTAGTCTTCTTCTTTTTTTTTGAAATTTTGGGGCTTAAACATATAATTAAATTAAAGTAAAAGCAATATAAACTAATGTCAACTAATATTTGAGGCTCCTAAATTTAAAAGCCATATACAGTCTAACATCTTGCACATACTCAGAACCACCCGTCTGTTAATGCCATTTGTCTCAACTTTGCTCAGAAAAAATTGCATAGTTCATGCCATTTGTCTTGGGCAAAATCATCAATTCATCATCACAATGATGTAGGAAAAGATGGGATTTAGGAGGTAAAGAAAATTCCAAATACTTCATAATAATAATAAATCTCTCTATATCTCTAAATTATTCACATTTTATTAAAAAAGCAAAATGAACAAAATGCAATTTTATTAAATTATTATAAATCCCGTTATTTCAGAATACAGTTACTGATCAGTGATCACTGCAAAGATTACAAGAAACTTATAGTTTGACAATAATACAACAGTAAGAAATCAGTCCAGAAAATATGCTCCATGAACAAAATCAGTCAAGGAGACAGTCAAGCTCGAGCATGAATAAAAACCCGGCCAAGATCGAAACACAAAGAAGACAAACTCTAACGGATGCAAAATTAGAAATATCGAGCGGTGTTTTGAATTAACCGGTATTCTGCATTCCGGCTGCAATACCCTTCATTGTGAGAATGAGGGTGTCTTCAAGACCGGGAGCATATTCGCTTGACGGGTTCAATTTGACTAGCTCAGCGGCAGGCTTGCTGGTAGAATCGATATAATCCTTCGAGATGTGAGGTCTCAACTGAACGTGATAGTTAGGGTCTCGAATACGTTTTAGCGTGTAGGCTTGGCATACGTTCATAATTGTGATGTAAGGATCACGAAGTCGGAGTCTTTGCCTCAAGTGAGGATCACCCTGAAGAATTTCTCTGTGTCCAGCGATCTGTCATAAAAGCAACACGAACATCATTTATCATGATTGTACCCAGTGTATCCCGCCCATAAGAACTATGATCAGGGTCTGGGAGGGAAAGAAGACGGCAACCCAAATCCATAAAAGAAACACGAACGAAAACCTTAAATAAGTAGATAGTACAGTAAATTGATTATCGACAGGGGCGACAATTATGAATTATAGAATTTAATAAAATATCGAAGTATATGATCGAAGCCGAGTTATTTTACCTGGAGCAAAAGTTTCTTTGTATCTTCGTAATCTTGCCTCAATCGGTCTCCAAAAGGCTGCAATTCCTCGGAAACAAGTAGCTTATCATATAGAGCAGCAATACCGGGATCTCCCTTGGCGAAAACCATCTCGACTAAATCAATAGTCACCCTAAAGAAGGGCCACTGATTGTACATCTGTTCAAGCATGTTCAGATTATTTTTGTCGCTCTGGATTGCGTGTTTGAATGCAGCTCCAAATCCTAGCCACACTGGAAGATGAAACCTTGTTTGGGTCCAAGCAAAGATCCATGGGATGGCTCGGAGTGATTCGATACCACCACTTGGCTTTCTTTTCGAAGGGCGACTTCCAATGTTCATGCTACCCAATGCCGTCTCTGGCGTGGCCTATATTTAAAAAGTTGGACATCAAAAACATGTAAATTAATTGAAGGACAAACAACTCCGAAAGAAGTGAGATTAACGTAGAGGGGAGCTCACCAGGCGGAAATACTCCACAAAACGGGGTTCCTTAAAAACGATGGAGCGGTACTTCTCAGTGGCTACAACGGCCATCTTATCCAAAAGAGCACGCCATTCGGGCTTTGGGGGAATCGGAGGATGCATACCATGTTCGAGAGTGGCTGCAGTGAAACGTTGAAGGGTTCTAAAGCACAAGTGCTCCTCACCGAAAGATTGCTCAATAACTTCTCCTTGCACTGTAACACGGAGCGACCCGTGAATTGTGTCGGGAGGTTGAGACAAAATAGCAAGATGGGTGGGACCACCTCCCCTTCCGACAGTACCACCACGACCATGGAACATAGTAAGCTTTACACCATATTCCTTTGCTACCTTCACAAGCTCCTCTTGTGCTTTGTACAAAGCCCATGCAGCGGAGAGACGTCCAGCATCCTTCCCTGAATCTGAATATCCGATCATAACTTCTTGCTTTCCATTAATTCGGTTTCTATACCATTCGATCGAGAATAACCGAGCCACAGCAGCTGGAGCAGCCTCGAGGTCAGCAAGCTTCTCAAACAAAGGCACAACCCGCAACGGCTGCTTCACATGGCATTCACGTTGAAGAAGTTCAACTGCAAGCACATCAGACGGAGCTGTAGCCATCGAAATGATATACGCTCCAAAACAGTCATACGGAAGCTCTGAAATGACATGAAAAGTATCCAAAACATCAGCAATTTCTTCAGTTTTGGGAAGATCGGGGCCAAACAATGGACGTTTTCCACTTAATTCTGACAGAAGCCATTCTTGACGCTTCTCTTCTGACCACTCCTTGTAAGAACCGATTTCCAAGTGCTGGGTGATGGCATCCATGACATCGGTATGACGGTCCGACTCTTGACGAATATCAAGTCTGACAAGTGATAAACCAAAAGTGGAAACTTGTCTCAAGAAATCAAGGAGGCTTCCGTCAGCAATTGGCCTGTCACCACAGGCACAGAGAGATCGGTAGCAAAGCTCAAGAGGCTCCAAAAACTGAATCGACAAAAGGGAACACGTTAGTGCACAGGCTACAAGGTTTTATATACTGATTTCACTCGTAAGACTTTTGGCTTGTGGGAATAATTTACCTGCTCGACATTAGTGTACGTTGTATCTTCTGGTATATCTGAAGTACCATGAGATAGCAGCTGGCGAGAACGCTCACGGGTGTTATACAATTTATCTCTCACATCACCGAGGATTACACGATATGGTTCATTCGGGGGAATATATTTCCAAAATTCTGCAGGAAGCAAGAATTACAAGCGAGTATTTCATATTTTATCATTCTAAATTCTAATTAAGGCATAAAACAAAAGGAATACTACTTACACCTATCCATTAAAGAACGGTAAATTGTATAACACGATTTTGGTTAAATAAGTCAAAACTAAAAAGATCGAAGAAATTTTGGTTAAATAAGGTAAACGGTCGAAAGCTACAAAGTACAGTGATGAATTGATTATCAAAAAAAGTACCTATATAATGTTTGGCATCCCTTCTAGAGGAGCCATGGAGATCGTTAGCACGACTTCGGAGTTCATCACTGCAACGGAACATAGACAACTGCAGAGGGGAGCATGATGATTTTAGATTTTTCATGGACAACTTTTGAAGTTGATCCCGCACAGATATATACAAGAGCACACGAAAAAAAATGGAAAGAGAAAAGACGGAAGAAACTGAATAATCAATGTTAATAAAATATCATTTCACCTCGAACATGAGATCCTCTATTTGAGAGAAGTATAGGTTAGCCGCCATCATTCTTGCTAACAAGCATACATCCCTAGTGACTTCCGGTGTAACTCGTGGATTACCTGTATCAATTACACGGATTCCCATTATTCTGAACATGAAAGCAGAGCATATATAAGAGACATGTGAAAGAGAACATACCATCTCGATCACCACCCATCCAAGAGGAAAATTGGATAAGAGGAGCATTGTAGGGAACACGTTCATTAATGCCTATGTTCTTCAAAGCAGTATCAACACGACGCAAAAACTTGGGAACTCCCTTCCAAATTGTTTCATGGAAGTAACTCATTCCAGCCCTCATCTCATCTTGAGGAGTCGGTTGTGTCCTTCGAATTTCATCGGTACGAAATGCAGCTTGGATCTGAGTAAACATTACAAATAATCAGCCTATATATGATTTGATTCTCCTAAGTCGTAATAGGCCATAGTTACATGTTTGATATACTCCCAATATTAAAAAATGACAATGGAACAATCAGCAAAAGGATATGGGCCTTCTAATTATGAACATAAAGGTTTTTTACACTAGAATCGGTTCCTTGATTTTCTTGAGGGAAAGGAAATAAGGGGGAGAGAGTGACATGTCTCCATAGGGTTTTGTGTTTTATAGATAAGTAAAGATTTGGTAACTAGAAGAAAGAGAAAAGGTTGTAATTGAGGACCATAGTGCAAAAACAAGGCCGCATCACATCGCGTCGGCCGCATAGTAAAGGTTTTCAAAAACGCCAAGTTGATATTTCTTGCGTTGTAAAGGTGTAAAAAATTGTGTTTTAAGGGATATCTTGTGCTTTTGGTCGATATTTGGCGTTACGATAACCACATATTGTCGTCACCACGTTTTTGCAATATGTTTAGAACCCACGACAAACTACCACCTAATTTGACAAGAAAGCTAAGGTTCCAAATTTCAGTCTGAAAATAGCACTTCGGTAATTATCTAAACGAAAATCATGAATTGACCAAATGGTTGAAAGTTTTCCTTTTCACCTTGTGATAAGGGTTTGATTCTCATCGCCTACAGAAAGAACAATTCCCCCTCCCCCTCTCTTACCCTGGAATCAAAATAATAACAATCATTATCTGATATCCCAGTATTAGTGATAATTCCTGGTCCTATAAAAGTACTAATTGGAATTGTTAAGGTCAAAGGGCATGAGATCAACATACAACCCATCTATCAAACCTACACCATTGTCTACTAACAAAAAATGCACCCTTAAGCCTTTTTGAACCACATGTTCAACAAATATCTGGAACTTTTTCATTCATAAGAATCATATAAAGGAATTTTATACACATAATATGACTACTCTTCAAGAAGTTAAAAGAATATATTACTAAGCCACTTTCAATTATACTTTAAAGTTCAAACATTTTCCAAGACATTTTTCATTCACATTGTTGCTATTGTATATCATGTTTGGGCAAGTTGTTGTATCTAAATGCCAAAAATAGTAACCAAGATATATTCAAATTATGTTGACTTGGAGACATTAAAAGAAAAACTCTACAAATGCCTTCAGTAAATTCAAGCTGTTTTCAGCATAAATGGACATACAATAATGCATAAATAATTCATTCTTTTCAGCCAGTAATACTAGAGTTGACTTAATAATGCAGCAAAATTATTCATCTGTAAGATTCTGGTGATTAAAAAACTACATGCCATCACCATCACTTCCCTTTGTGGCCAAATAATAATAAATCACCCCATCAAAACAACATTTAATACACTAAAGTCATCATAAGGTCACAATACACTGAACCTAACATATATGCTTTAGATATTACATATTCCTCTAACTTTCAGTCCACATACACTTCAACAGAAAAGGAAATCAAAATATAATTTAATGCTTGAAAAATGTTAGTCACCCTTCATAAACATGTAATGTAATGTATGTAAACACTTCCCAAAATGGTGAAGAATCGAGACTAAATTCCTATTAAATTTCAGATGGAACTGAGAAAGAAAGAATAGAACAAGTACGATTTATATCGAATAAAAAAGGATGCTTGGAATCACGACAAATTTCTAATAGACAGGGTTGAGCAGTGTAACATAATTCACTAGAAAATTCGCCTTTTGAATTCGGAATTCGCTCAAAATTGTTGCAAAATAGCCCAAAACTGACCATATTTCGCTTTTTCCGATTCGCGATTTGCGGAGAGATTAGCGAATCATGTGACACTTTGAGCAATGTGGAAACTACTTTTGGATGGAAGGAGTAGAGTACACAAGTAATTAGAGAACATTAGAAGAATAATAATAAACCAATATCCCCCTTAATATCCTTTCCTTTTTACTGTCTTTTTGAATGTTTTAAGGCAAAGACTTCTTTTTGTGATTCCTAACACAGCCCCACCATCCACCCATTCTCATAGTCCACTTGCATGAATAAGTACAATAATAACGTATGCTAAACAAACATGGCTTCTTTACACCTGTAGTTTACAAAAGATAAAATGTTATTACCTCTCTTTGTAAAGCTTCATCAAGCTCTTGCTTATCATCAGGAGTAATGTCCTTTGCATACAGTTGTGCTAAACAGTTCCTTATCCTAAAAGATAAAACAATACAAATTAGAATTACCAACCAATCAGCAACATAACATTACCCCAATGTTATTAACTGGCTCCTAATTATAGGTGTTTGGGGATTGGGTATACGCAACCTTCTTATTAGTGATAAAAAAGGTTGTTTGCGATTACCTTTGGTAACAAACATTGAGCACAAGTTCACATAAACAAAAAGTTCACATGATTTAATAAATCATTTTATTATAGTCCATTATGATCCAACCAATGCTTAAACGAAACACATTGTAATAAGTCATACATTCATACAAAAGCTTGTGCAATACACAAATTCAAAAATGACACAATCTCACTATGAGACCATCTCCATTGGGCTGGCTTAATATATTGTCTTAAATTGATAATTTATAACCCTAAAATGTGATCACTTATAACCATTTTATCAACAATTACAATGGTCTAAATATCCCAATAAAGAAAGCAATGCAATGTGCAAAAACCAAACTACTCCAAGTAACAATCAGATTCACTAGAAACAAACCTTCCATGCTTTTGAAGCAAGGATCTACGAACAGATTGGGTAGGATGAGCAGTGAAGACAAGATCAACAGTTTGATTCTTAAGGGCATCAAAAACTTCTTGAGGAGATTTTCCAAGATCCCCTACAAGTTTCTTAAAAGTCTCCTCAATATCAGACTCAGTAGTTGCTGAATTCTCATCAACAAAATCACCCTTCTTCAGTTTCTTGATTCGACGACGATAAGCAATCTGAACTTCCTCAGCCAAATTGGCTAAGTTAAGCATATGAGAAAATGACTTTGCAACAACAATGGAGTCACCAGGATCCAAGCTTGTGAGCACATTTCCAAGCTCCTCAAGCTTCTTGGGATCCCTTTTCCCTTCATATTCAGCTGAAAGCTCATACAATTCTTGTACCTACATGAATTATAACCATTTAGGGAGGAGTAAACCTTTAGTAGATCGATTAATCACCGACCAGGGGCGGAGTAAGAATATACAATAGTTTACGAGATTCCATTTGTTTTGCATTCTTTCAAAATTTTGAGGCCTAAAACATGTAACTAAATTAAACCTTAAATAATGTAAACTAATATTTGACGCCTTTTTACTTAAAAGGGCATCACAATCGAACACCTTGAACATGCTCACTACCAATTACCAACTCAACCCAAAACAAAATCATCTAGTGCTAGTCTAATCAATCAAGTGATCAATACCCATGTTATCATTTATCAAAATAACCAACCTTAATACAAATTAATCATCATATATTGTCTCATTCATAGAAAATATCAATGATTTTCCCAATTTGAAGCCTTTTTTACATCAACCCACAAAACATCCTAACTTTAACCCAAATCCAACATGATATAAACAAAAACTACAAGAAAAGTTGAAATATTTATCTTCAAATCAAATGGATCTTCAAATAAACATGATTTATAACTTCTAATCAAATTAAATCACAGGATTTCATGCTTAAAAAGATTTGAAAGAGCAAATCATAAAAGTAAAGAACAAAAACATACAGTTTCACGAAGATCTTCCCCATGTAAATCCTGGAGAATGTCAAGGAATCGATCCAACAGAAGAGCATCATACTCGATCAACTTATCATCCTCGGAAACCTTTGCAGGAACCAAAAGTCTCAGTTGTGCGTCAATGGACGCCATTTTTTCTACATTCCGCGCCATTAAACTTCAATCCAGATCCAATCACGAAAAAATTCAATCTAACAAATCATTCCCAGAAAATAAAGTCAGATGAATGTAAATACCCACAAAATATTGATCATTAACATCCAAAATTATCTACTTTAATATGAAAAACAAAAATCAAATCAAAAATAAAGTTTGATGCAATTTGAATATGAATGATATGATAAGGGAAAAGGTACGGTATCAAATTTAGAGTATGAGAAAGATTAAAATTTGTACCCGACAATAGAGGAAGAGAAACAGGAAATTAAAGATTTAGAAGAGGAGTTGAGGTAGAAAGCATAGAAGTAGAGTGTACTACTATTTATAGAGAGTGGATCCTATGATACGTGTTAATATGGGGGTTTGGCCTGGTAACGGATTTATTGTCCAAAATTTATCAACGGGTCTAAAATGAGTTTTTAATTTTATTTATAATTAAGTAAATAACGATTATTATGGTTATTAAAATTATGATTCTGATCTACAATTTTATGAGTTTACGATCCAAAAATAAGCGATCGATTCAAATCGTAGGTAGAATCGTCAATTGGTAGAATCTTACGATTTTAATTAAAATAAAATTTGTAGAGGTAGAATCGTAACACGAATTCTACGATTTAACGATCCGATTCTACAAATTTATTCTTAATTTTTAAAATTTTTCTTATGTACTAATTTTTCTTACAATTTAACGATCTATCATTATAATTATAAAAAAAATTCTTCATCGATAATTGATATGAAGATTTAAACTAATTATTAAATATTTTTCTATTTTATTCTTAAAAATGAAGTGAATGAAACTTTGATTAATAAACTTAAACTACTGAGGTGAATAATTATGACTAGACAAAAAATTTAAGATTATTGTAGAATCTTACAATTCCACGATTCGATTCCACCGGTTCGATTCTACAGGTGTGAACGATTTCAAAAAATTTTGACAGTTACAAATTATTATGTTCTTATTGTTAGTTCAAAACTTACGACTTTTTATATTGTTTGGATTAAGGCTATAGTATGGTTGTCTCTTGTGTGCTATATCGAGAATAGCCAACTAGTAAGATCAAAGATTTATTGCACCTAAGAGAAAAGTAGAGCTAAGTATGAAAATAAAAATGCCTACTTGTGAACTATAGCATTAGCATAAAAATAATTAATCTCATGAAATAAATTTTAGAAAATTGTATATTTATAAAATAAGTGAACGAATGGGTTTACCCGTGGGTATTATTTTTTGTGTCGCTACTCACTCGTTTAACTTAGTGGAAGGGTAATACCCTTCCAAATATTAAAATTTTTCAAATTTATTGTCCAAGTCTGCCTGTTTTTCGAGACTGGTGGATCAAGCCTGGCGAGTAGCCCACTCATAAACAACTCTAATCCAATCTATATGTATAAATAAGAGGGTTTAAAATTGTTAAAAATTTTATTATTTAAGCAATTTTATTATGACTTATATCATATACAGGTCGGCATTGAAATTTAAGAGACTAAGGGTAAAACATTAATTATTGGTCTCTAATTAATATTTTGTACTATTATAAATCTTTAACTATTAAACATTAAACCGTTGTTTTTTAAATTTTTGGATGGATCCGAAGCATAAACTCCTCTTACTTCTTTACAAAGTCAATCCTACTTAAATATAAAATAATATTAATTTATAAAGTGAATACCATTTTCAGAGTATTACAAGGTACTTCTTCCGTTCCGTTTTAGTTGCAACGTAAGGAATTTTCACGCGGTCCAATACACTAATTTAATTCTCAATATGTATAATAAAAAATTATAAAAATTTGATATTAATAATCTTTAGACCGAGACGAATCAAATAAGATCCCACTTGACTATATTTTAACTTATAAATTAAAAATTAATTACAGATTAAGAGAGTTAAATGAATAGTATATATACTTCTAATGTTACAACTAAATTGAGACGGAGTTAATTCCAATTTTCGAAAATAGCTCGCAGTCAACCATTGGAACACATAGCTGCCTGCCTGCCCGCCCATGCATCCGTCTAATGTGTGTTAAAGCCTAAAATTAGTGAAATTGAGAATATGCTTTTCAAAGATGCTTTTGTTGTCCTTTGTTTTTCAATAATTGTGGGAGATATTAGTCCCTTTCGAGATTAATACAATGGAAAATAACATAAACATTTAAAAAATAGTGAGAACTAAAAATATTAAAATTATACAGATATGACTAAAAGAAAAAAAAAATTGAAACAAAATATAAATAAGAATTAAAGAAAGATAAAAAATATATGCAGTAATAAATTGTTTTTCTTTCGTAAAATCAGTGAGTCTTAACTTATAAAAAAATAATGGAACTTATTACTTTTTTACTTTTAAAATTTTTATTGCTATTTTAAACGCTATAATTATCATTTATCATTTGTAGACAATTGTCAAACAGCTAAATTTTAAATAAAACACTACTTTATTAAACACTAATTTTTCTATCAAGTAGCATTTTAATTAAAATAACCACTAAACGCTACTTAAAACATTTAGCGAACCCACCCTTTTATGCATTGATTTGACTTTTTTTAGGTAGTGTTTGCTTCTTTGAAGTCTTATCCTTTTTGGATTCCTTTCAATTTATATGAATAATTTTATGAGTTTCCAATTATTGAATTGTCTTTTTTCCTTTAACATCGATTCTAGGTCGTTTGATTCGTTTAGGACAAACAAGGAATAAAGGCAAATAATGATATAAGAAATTTCTAATGTGCTTGGTTTTAATGGAGGAAACTTTTTTTTTTTAATAAAAACTACTATCTCTGTTTCATTATACTTACTAGTTGTTATTAATAGTGATATTTTTACACAAAATATATCATAATTAAGTGCGAGTATTTCAGAATAAAAAAATACTTTTTTCAAAAATAGACTTAAAGAAAGGGAGGGTAAAGGAGCGGACAAAGTGAATTGAACTTTAATTTTTAGGAAATGTGATTAATGTTATAATTTAGATAAAATTAGATTATCTTATTAATACTTTTAAATTTTTTAATAATTTTTATTTATTTATAATTAGAGATACATCTTATGTTCTACTTATTTTCTTGCTACTAATGGATTTTGTGAAAAAAATTAAGGAACTAGTGTATTTGTGATAAGAAGACAACTATAACTCTTAAAGGGATGAATGTAAAGGATATAGAAGTATGAGATGGGAAAAAAGTAAACATCAAATAAACTTTTATATTATTATTTTTGTCAAAAATAGTAAATAGCAAACTAATTTGAAATAAATTAAAAAAATACTATAACATATATAATGAAATGAAAAAAATATTTCAAATTAAATATACATATTAATAAAGGTGCGAAAATAAATTCAAACAATAATACTAACAAATAAGAGACGATAATAAAAATCTATTTTATTCTCCTCTAAATACGACATATTTTAATGATAATGATGATCGCTTAAGTCATGATAGTTAGCGAAGCATTATCTGTGCCGGAGGGGAGATGCACGCCAATTTCCAATGTGTAAGTGGGGAAGTTCGTGCCACTCATTCTTTATGCTACTTCTCCCTACTAAATTGGTTTAAAATTAATTCAATTAACTGAAATCACTGAAATATAATAAAATTCAAAATTAGAATGAAAATAACCCGATTTAATACATTAATTTTTAAATGAGATAGTTTTATTGTAAGATTATTTTATTAGGCTGAATCATATACGTTTAGTGTATTAAAGTGATCAGTTACAATTTTAAGGTGATTCAATTAGAGAAATGAGGTACAGGTACTTATACCGTTATACGGATCGGTTTCATGATGAGGTTTCATATAAGACAAGATGAATTTAAAATAAGAAAGTGGAACATAACTTTGGGGATTGAGAAGTTATTATCTATTTTTTTTCTTAATAAATTTGTTATATTCTTTATTAGATATATTTTAAGTATGTTTTAAAGTAAATGGAAAAAAAAAGTAATTAAATAAAAAAATGTAGAGATAAAATAAAGAGTAATGATTTTGTGAATGAGACGATAAGCAAACGTAAATATCTAAATGGATTTTGTCTACGCTATTGTATTATGCACATTTTTATTTAAAGAGTTAATTTGAAGGATTTAAGTAGAAAATAAAAGAATATGCCAACAATAATATAATTGCGATAATTGTATCGATATTCAGAGGAGAATCTATGATTTGACTTGTTTAGGCTAAGACCATGCTATTCGATTATAGACCATGTAAATATTGAATTAATATTGAATTATATAACATAGCAATGTAATAAGAAAATTGGTCGTCGAGTTGACTAAATTTACATACACAAAATTATTTAGCTCATATTATACTACTTTTTTCGTTCCTTTTTGTTGGTCCAATTTAAGTTTATCCACTTTAAGAAAGAGAAATTTAAATTAGATTTTTAAAGTATATATTGAAGATAAAATATATTCATGTGAGATCTTATTAGATTTGTTTTGATGTAAAGTTTTTAATATATAATTTTTATCACTTAGAGATATTAACGCTTAAAAATTTGCTAAAAAATGCGTGTAAAAGGTAAAATGGACAAACAAAAAGGAACAGAGGGAGTAACATCTTAGATTCACCATTATCGATTAATCGCGAAACACAAATTCTTGTGAGAGATGGTCTCTTTGAGAGACCATCCCTAATTTGGTGAGCACATCATTATTTTTAATTTAATTAGACTTTAATGGGTTGAGTTTGAAAAACGTCTCTCAAAACGACGACCTCCTAACAGACTTGTCGATCTCGAAATACGCAACCTATGTTAAGAGATACTTTCTCCTTTTTTACTTGCCCCAAATCAACTATTACACATTCATTATTTTACGGTATATTACCAATTATGACTATCTAACCAAAAAACAGTGAGGAAGTAAATGTGGATGTTAATTGAATAATTGATAATTAAGACTTATTTTTTTACAAAAATGGAGTATGAACTTTTGTGTCATCAAATACGTAATCTATTATTTGTTTAAGACAATAATGATGTATGTGTACCTCTCAATGACAGTGGAAGTGAACGACTTTAGGTCGGCATCCTTGCGTGATTATATGATTATTTAAAAATGAAGCACATTACTCATCTTACAATAATTTTAATTTTTTTTTTTAAATTTGAAAATTAAGTTACGTTAGAAAAAAATATTGTATTTTTAAATAAAATTTTAAATTCGAATTCCATCTAATCTTCCTTTCTTCAGTCTATTTCGTAAGTCAAAACAATTAATTTTTTAATAATACTTTTTATTTTATTTATGTGATACGCTCACATTTTAAATTTCGTACATACATCTATGGGTGACAATTGTTTTATATGATTTCACTATTACTTTTTTCTTGTTTGGGAAAATTAGCTCATAATGACCTAATCTAAGACCATGATTATTGGACTTAATCTTATCTAAGTATATAATTTTTTAAAATTTAACTAGGCTTATTTGTGTTTGATTAAAATTATGTTTATTTATTCTTATTATCATATCTTTTTACCCTAATAACCTTATTTTTAATAAATACTCTCTTCGTTCTCTAATGTTCTTCCCATTTGAAATATTCCATCTTAAGGAGAGAGAAATTTAATTAATGTTTTTGAGACATATTTAGAAGGTATAAATATATCCATGTGAAATCTCATTAGATTTGTCTTAATGAATACTTTTTTATTATGTATTTTTTATAATTTTTTATTATGCATATTTAGAAATATTGAGGTTTAAAATTTGCTTTGAAAAATGTGTAAAAAATAAATATGAAGAACAAAAAAGAACGGAGGGAGTACTATTGTTATTAGATGAAATTTACCTAAGAGTCATTAAAAAAATTAAGGTAAAAAAATCAACATAAAGAAACCAATTAATATAAAAGGAATTGATAAGTTAAATAATAATAAAGACATTTCCAACATTAGTTTGATGAATAGACAAGGGGAAGGAGAAACAATGATGCAAAATATAGGAAAATCAATAATTGATTAAAGTAATTGTAATGAAAATATAGGCATATTTAGATAAAATAACTATAAAATTAGAATAACTTTAAGTAAAAGTAACTTAATTTTCCATGCAAATAGACAATATAATTTTAGTTAATTCTATTAATTCAATCAATATTATTCAATTGCTTTTTATAAGTAAAGATTTATTATTGTTCTCAAAACTCATTTTCTATTCTCTTATAATATTTCTTTTTTGAACAATAATATCATATCTCTATATCTCCTATTATTTTTGTTTCAACTTTAAAATTAGTGATCAATATGTTAAGTTTGGTTGAGAGTTGTAAAAGAAAAGAAAGATTAAAAAAAAAAAAAGTTAATAAAGAGATAAATTGAATTTATAAGTAAGATGAGGAAAAAGCACACAAACCGATATTCGAATATAAGTATATTATTGTTAATAAATTCATTAAGTCAAATAAAAATACAAAATATAACAAATGCATCAAGTACGATCCAAGTTATTCATCTTATATACTTCATTCGTTCTGAAATACTTGCTACATTATATTGTGGCTAATATGTAAGTAAAAATATAGTCAAGTGGGATCTTGTTGGAATCGTCTAATCGTATACTTTAATAATATTAACTTTTTATAATTTTTAGAAGTGCATAAGTCAACATATAAAATGAACAAAATAACACATTAGATTGCGTAAAAAGTCAAATGTAGCAAGTATAATAGAACGAAGGAAGTACGATGTATTTTGGGCATTTAATGTATTTGAAGTCTTTTCCAAGGTTGAGTTGTTGCAACTTTCTTGTCTTATTTAATAAGGAAATGGTCTGCTATTTTTCAACTTAATTTTATTCTCATTCTTAATCAGCAAAATATATTAAATATAATAATGATATAAATATATAATACATCAAGTTAGATTGCTAAATTTTCAATGGCTTACAAAACTATTTTATACTCATTTTTTTCCCTACTTTTGGTCATAGATTGATAGTTTTGGCCATAGAATGCTTGAGAGTACTACATTGACTTACGACTATACTAAACAAAGCCACTCATAATCGTAAGTAAGCATTTCCAGAAAGTCAATAAAAGACATTACATTTCAAATCAATGATAATACATCATTTTAAATTCCCTTTCAAGTCAACGAAATCAAATTAATTATACCAAAAACAAATTCTCAATAGTTACTTTCTTTAATTTCTTATTTTCTACTATTTAATTAACTTTTTAATTACAGGATTGGCTGAGGGAAAAATATTAAAAAAAAACTCGATTCTCTACTTAAATTAAACTCATCTAAGTTTGCAACTTGATTACTTTTTGTAAAATATTATCTAACTAGATCAAATCAACTATTTTCAAGCTAAATTTGATGTTTTATGTCTAGAGATAGGGATGGATTCTAGATCCTACAGGATCTATCTGACCAAACCCTTTTTTTAAGGCTTGAGTTTCATTTTTTGAAACTTCATGTGCTTGATTCAAATCAGGATCCCAAAAGAAAATGTGTTTAGGTCAAGGTTTGGATTTTCAACCTTGAGCTCGAAATACAAACCATAACCGAAAACCAGAGTTTCATGTCTACTTCTAAGAATATACAGAATTTCATAGTGTCGAGATGTCAAAATCTAGTAATTAGTACCTTAACTCACCCGAGATTTCTTGAGGCATACTATGAGTCTTCGTGTTCAAGTAAAACTTCGGTGATACATTCACATTTCCCCGCTTGAAAAGTAAAAACCTGCATACATTAATATCATCAAAAACATCAAGATTGACCATTTCACGCCATTCTTTCCTAGGGGAAGAGTCTCACAAAGCATTCCTTCTTTGCTTCTAGGTACCTTGGTATTCCGAGACTCGGAGGTTAAAACATCCGCATCAACTTGAGATCGAGTAGGTTTTGAGGGTTGAGCTTCATTTTCATCAATAAGACTCGACAATTCCATGAGATCGTCACAAACTTTGTTACAAAACAGCTCTCTTTCAGGGTTAGACAGCGACAAACTCAATTCGTGCAATTGAGCCCCATTGTAGGCGTCTAAATCAGCAGGCGGAAAGCACTTAGTTAAATCTGTGAGGTTAACTTGACTTGATTCTTCAGGGACAGATGTTGCATAATGCTCCCAGTTATAAGGAAAGCCGTAAATAAAATCCCTGCAAACCTGCTCAGAAGCCGTGTTGATCTAACAGATGTACATATGTTGCTAGGCATCACTATTACTCGCATTAGGGCAAGAAATGCAACTTTGATAGGCACGTTTTGTGACTCCCTCTGTCCTATATTATCAGGTGATTCATTAAGGGCTGCCCGGTGCACAGAGTGTCCTTGCAGGGTGAGGTTTGGGGAAGGGTCCCACCATAGGAGTGTATAGGAGGCAACCTTACCCTGCATTTCTGCAAGAGGCAGCTTCCGGGCCTCGAATCCGTCATTCCAAGTAATTATAATATCTGTCAGCTCACATGAAGAACAGGTGTAGTCAAACTGAACCAAAGAAGCTTGAAGCAAATGTCTATTACTACTAGAAAATTCAACAGTGAACAGAAGAATACCAATAGAGAGTACGAAGGCTAAAGTCTGAAACTATCTTAATTTGTCAGGGAAGGCTTGAAAAGGTTGGGGATGTTTGTGAAGGAAATATGGATGAAGTAGAAAGATTTTAGTATCAATGAATATAGCAAATGTACAAGCGAGGATAAATACACTATGTTGTATAAAAGAGTGTCCTTTGGAATCAATCACCTATATCGATCCCCAGCATCACATTTCTCGTTTTCGAACATGCCGAAGATAATTTAACCCTCCAGCCCCTACCCATTCACCCCAAAAAAATCATAATTCTACCTCCTCATAAGCTAGAGCTTAAACTTTCAAGCCAATAATTCAACCTTTCTAGGCCTTATATCCAGGTCTATACCATAATTTGAAATCATTTTAAGCCCAAAAGACACTTCAAGTTTGTAATTGGCAAACTCATACGCACAAATACATTCATATATCAATCTCCATAGGCCATTGTAGTAAACAAGAAGTTTTCAAGAAAGGGCATAGCTAATAACTTGGGGTTAATTAAAAGATCTTAAGGGAGCAAGGATTAACGGATTAGAAGAGAGTTTCATGTCTTGCTTAGTAAAATGTCATGGCGAAGAAAGATATTCAACTAACAAGTAAAGAAGAGTGAACTGCACTTAATAATACAACCATTCTTCTACATCTGCAGCCAAAGAGATCATGACTCCATATATAAATTCTTTGGGCAGATAAAATCTGAATGTCAATTCAGAATTAGATAGATCAACCTAAATCAACAAATTTACTCGATCAGCACAAAGAGAAAAAAAGAAACACTAATTTGGGTTTAAAAGCTGTAAGCATCTTCATTCTCATAACTTTTATGAAATCTTTGAAATGCAATTTTATTGATCTATAAACTCAACATCAGAGGGAAAATGTGGAACATTCCTTAGAAATTAGTTATACTAATCTAGTTATCTAAATAGAAGCCTGTTTTTCTCAATTACTTCCACACAAAGAAAGTCAATTAGATTAATTAGATTAATAGCATCTGACAGAAGACCAATTAGTTATTACGCTGTTAAGCCAAAGAACATTTGATGATGTAAGTTTGGCAAGCCATTTAAAAACACCAATAAGGCAACATTACCAACTACCAACGACCTAGGACATTTCCCCAATTATGCAGAGACTTCAGGGAAGCTAGTAAATTAGACACATATTCCCCAATTATGAAGAGATTTCAGTTTATTACTATGCAGAGACTTCATCACCAAGGACCTGGACCAAACACCAATAAGCAAACCATCAAGAACAGAAAAGAATTCAGGGAAGCCCGTAAATTAGATACGGAATTGTGAAGTAGTTTTGGTCATTACTAAACAACCAAGTGATAAAAATACTAGGTGCAGACTGCATAGTAACATAAGCTGAAGTCTCTGCATACATAAAATAAATAATTGAATATTAAACCAATCAGATGTAGCTACCTTTCTAGCTATGTAGCCCAAAGTTGCACATACCTCGGTGGAGTAGCCATTTTCTAGCGAGCGAGACTTGTTTATAAAGCCACATAGAGAAACTATAAAGCCATCAGAAGTCTCAAGTGTACTACAGCCATGTCTCTTCACAATTTTTGTTGAGTGGAATTCTCTAGATGCATACCTCCTTTTAGCAGGAGCAGAGTGAAACTTTCGTTGTGCATCGTTGCATCTAAAAGCATCAGACCATGAAATCAAATTGCAAGTATTTTTTTTTTCAAAATCGTACAGAAAACTAAGCATGACTAAGCTAGTAAAGCACCAAGAAAATTTAAACAGAAACAATTAATGCAAACAACATCAAATATTATCTCTTTCCAAACAAAGTAAAACAATGTTGAACAAAACCAACATCATCAAATGCTAATTTAGAAATTAGAAAGGGTGCCATGATAAGAATGGGTACATCAACTCATGAACAGATACAAGAACAACAACATTTGAGTACCCTAATGTCATTTAGTGGCTCCCACCTAGACAAGGTTGGAGGCTTGGTTGTATACTTGTATGCAAGTATGCAACCTTACCTTCTTAGTGAACAAAAAAGTCTTTGTTGATTGACCATTGTTAGCAACCATTATACGCAACTTAAATAAAAAGAAGTACATACAATGTCAATTTTAATATAGCCTATTATAATCTATAATTTTAATATAGCAGAGATAATCCATTTGTACATGAGTTTGCCCCGAGGTCAACCTAAAAGAATTGCAGGGGCTAATTGTTAAACCACAATAGTTTAATAAACCTCAAGCAAAGCCATATACAACAACAATATTCCTTTATTATCCAACACCACAAAATGACTCCCAAGTAAGTGGGGTTTGGAGAGTTGGATGTGCAACCTTACCTTGTTAGTAATAACAAAGAGATAGTATCTTATTGGGTTATTGCCCACCGTAAGCAAATATCATTGACAATTTCACATAATTTGATGTATCATTTAAACGTAGTCTTTTATAACCTGAAACCCAAGAACATGAATCTGAACCTACTCAAGATAAATATCCAATTCATAGAAACAAAGTATGGCCACAATCCGCAACAATTTAAACACATCAATATAAAACACACAACAATATTTTTTGAAAAATCGATGGATCAACAGAAAAATGAATTGCCACAAAACAAAAAAGTATCCTTACATTCTAGTTTTTTCTTCAGGGCGACCACAAACAGCTAAACCCTTGCCAACTCCTGGCTTAGAGAGCCACCATTCAACGAGACAAATCTGATGCGCCACCATTAATCATTAAACCAAATTAAAATCAAAACCTTTCAAAACATAAGAAAACTAGAAACAGCAAAATAAATAATTAAAAAAAAAAAACAGAAAAACAACAATTTGTTCATATAATTAGAGAATATAGGGTTACAAACCAGATTAGGACGATTGAAGGTTTTGTGCTTAGGTTTAGCAACAACTTCTCCAGCGATTTTGCGAATTAGAGGACTAAAAGGTGCTTGTTCCTCCATTAACACTGAAATTTGATTGAATATACTGAACTCCTTCAGCGAATCAGATTTCCATGTGAATTCGCTCACAATTAATATCAAATTTTAGATATAAGAGATGAATTTAGGTGGGAAAGAAATGGAATAGATGGAAAATCCAAAATTACTGCATTAAAATTCGAAAATTTGAAAGATATGTCTTCTTTTATCTTTAAGCTTGAGCTTACTTGAACTTTTTATTAACTTGTTTTTTTCTCGGTTATCTTTGATTTACAAGGGAAACATGATAAATTTGAAGAAAGTGGTATAATAAATAAATAAATAAAGAGAATGAACTATGTGATTAAAATGTATGGAATATGAATGATAAATTATTAGTTAAAATGTATGGATAAAATTAAAAGAAAGTGGCAGACTATTATTCAAAATTAAAAATAATGCAAATTATAAAACGGATTAAAATAGAAAATATTGCAAATTCAATTGAATGAGGAGTATAAGTTACCACTTTTAAATAATATTTACTCCTAATGCTTTATTAAATAATAAAGTTTAGAGAAAAAAATTGAGATTATAAATATTAAAAATATATAAAATAAAGTTAAAAAATATAAAGACTATAAATATTAAAAAAGGTAAATGAGATATAGGATCATAAATATTATAAAAAATGTTATTATTAAAATGAGTATTATCAAGACTAATTATATAAAAAAAATTGATATAAACAAAAAGTTTTGTAAAATAATAACAAATAAATCTGCTTAAAATGAAAAATAGAAATATCAAAAGAGTAGTTTTTTTTTAACTTAACTTTTTAATTATTTTTGGATATTTGAGTCAAAGTGAAAAAAATGGTTTCACTTTGTTATAATGGTCTTAAATTTTAATCGATATTGTGAATGATGTTGAGCTCAAAAACCTTTACTGGTTAGAATTTTTTATTTTAGTTTTAAAAAGTGTACCTCAAAGGTTTTAATAGTTTAAGCTTAGTGAAATGTGAAGGCTAATGCATTTTTGCACTTTTGCATCTAGCGCTTTTTTGTGATGATTGTTTTTTTTTACTCCCTCCAATTTATAGAATGTGTCTCATTTATTTTTGTTACTTTTAATTTGTATTTTATTCTTAATTTATAAATATAATAATTGTCGTTCTCGTTCCCTTAAATTAATGATTAGATATACGTGTTTATCATTATTAACTATCAAATTAATTAATTGGTTCATGTTTAACTCAACTATATATTATTTCTAAAATTACTTTCAACTCAATTATAATTTATATTTCTTAAATTATTCTCAAACTAAATTGTTTTACAGGATGGAGTTAGAATTACTCAATTTCCTGGTTTTGGGAGTTTTTTCCCTGTCTTTCTTGCATTATTATTTTTGCAGGTTATTAATTGGGTGGGGATCATGGAGTGAGGTTCACCTCGAAAATAAGTTTTTATTAGTAGTAATGTCTCAGTTAAAAATTCACTTTTAATTATAAGAACCGTTTTAGTAGTTAAATTATATAAAATTATTTTAGCCTTACATCTATTTCTTACCATAAATAGATGTCCGCGGTAACGCTCCCGTGATTAGGTTTTAGTTTATGTTTTTTCATAAAAGTAATTTTGAAAATTAGACCTAGTTCTGGGGTGTTACACTAATTATGGCTAATTCTGACCCGTGATATTACCCAATAAATTTTGATCGCGTTTCGAGTCAAAATCATGCCGAAAACAAAATCAACAAGTCTACCCATCACCTGTAATGTGTGTTTGACTTTTTATATACATATCCACTTATTACTAACCAAATATATATTTATATTCGTCGTTATTAGAAAGAATATGGTGTGAAATCTACATAATTTCTACCCATAAAACGAAGTCATAAAATCAACTCGTTTTTCTAACTAACCAAGTAACCAGTTGAAGATTATAAGTTATTACTTTAAAACTATAAAAAGTGATTGAACTAATTACTTTTAAAATTATATTTGGTTACTTTAAGGGGGTGTTTGGTTACCAAAATATGGAGGGTCAGAAACAGATTCATAATCCGTTTACCTTACCCTCTGTTTGTTATAAAGATCTGTCAATTGTTTCCGTTATCAACCATAAACAGTTCCCGTTATTTTGTTTCTCTTCATGTATCACTGGTAACAAATACCCTATGCTACTCTTTGTATTTCTTCCCTCAGTTATGATGTGTAAACTGAAAATTGATCTCTTTATCTTCTTCTCAAAGCTAGATCTGAAATTCATGGTCATACATTCTCTCTCCTCTCCCTTGATTCTCCGAACCCGATCTTCCAGATCTCTCCCTTTTACATATATCCTAATTTCTTCCTTTTCTTCTTAAATCTCTTCAATGGTTGAAAACTAAAGTACAATTCAGATTATTAGGCGTCTATGACACCACTATCAACGTCGTCATTGATGGTTAAGATATGAGCATTTTCATGAACAAGCAAGAAGCAAAAAAATTAATTTTAATGGATTTTTAGGGCATTTTTAGTACTTATAAATTTTCAGTGTGAAATTTGCAAATTGATTGACGCGGCAGTTTGTGCGACGGGACTATGGTTGTTGTGGTGGTGGTGATGATGATGGTAGTGTATGGATAGATGTTGGTTTGATTAATGTGAGTTGTGCAGCTATGGCAAGAGAAGAAGTAAATTGTTAAGTGTTTCCTTTTCATTTTTACACCAAACAACTAACAACAGTAACATTTACTATTACCCTTAGCTCTTGTCATTCGTTACCTTTCCATTTACTACTTTTATACCAAACACCCCCTAAGTTTGTAATTAACCATTTTAAAATTAAAGTTATAATTAGTCACTTTAAGATTATAATTAACCACTTTAATATTATAAATGAAAACTTTAAAATTATAATTAGGCACTTTAAAACTATAAATCACATTGGACCAACTCAATAGATATGATCTAAGTGCAAGACCGTGTCATTTCATAAATTAAGTCGCAATTCTCTAATGAGACGGTCTCATAGTGATATCATCTCTATGGGTTGCCCAATGTACACTTACACTTTTTTTTTATTTAACACTTACAATCTTGTAGTGATCACTTATAATTTTTAAAGTAATAACTTATAATCTTAAAATGAATAATTATAAATGATCACATGTAATAGTATTAAAAATACTTACATGTGAGGAATATGCCACGTCACTGAAATAGTGAGTTGTAGAATGTTTGATGGATAATACTCAAAAAATCATATAATTTTGGGGGGCGAATCTCATCAAGTGATAATGCAAGTCAACCCTCCTTATCCATGAATTTATAGGCCCCAGCCTACGGGTGCCTGTGGCCTGTGGGCGTGTCCACACAAGTAGGCCCACGGAGCGGTTACGTGATGAATTATCATTGCCTACTAAATAGTCTTAAAGTGATTATTTATAGTTTAAAACGATCACCTTTATAATTTCAAAGTGAATACTTACAATCTTAAAATCATGAAAGTCAACTAATTAAATAAACTTGTATATATCAAATCAGATTGCTTGTTAAGTCAATGTTAGTTATTGGTGAATCATCATAATTCGTGGCTAACCACTATTTTGTGATTGACAATTAGACATGAAGTAGTGACGTAAGTTTTGTTCGAGATTTTTCTATCTCAATTTATTTTACTTCAACATAAGGAACTCTTCATAACAGAACTTAAAAGTTGTGGGCTCCATTTCAAGAAATCTTAAAAAACATCTTTCATTTTCATCAACTATTTCCAACCTAATATTTATTTTTCGCTATCTTTTTCATTTTATCGCCATTTATATTTTAAAATAATTTAATAAAATGACGAAAATGCTCTTGGACTTAAAAATTTTAAAATTTCTAAAAAACACTTCAAACTCACTCAATAACACATTTATCACTTCAAAAAACACAAAATCTACACATAAAATTAATCGAAGCTAAAGTGCGAAGTTAAAGTGCGATTGAACCTAGGAGGAGTCGTTACAAAAACTCGAGGTAATTTTTATTTTAATGTAATTCAAAATAAAAAAAAAAATTACGAGTCGCACAAAAAGTGCGACTGAACCTAGGTGGAGTCGCACAAAAAAATAATAGTCATATGAGACCTTGTTAAAATCATCTAGTTACATACTTTCATAATATTAAATTTTTACAAATTCAATTAAGCATATTTTAAAAGACAAATAATCAAAATTATGCATTATTAGATAAAAAATAAAATATAGCAAATATAATAAACAAATACATACTATTGTACTAGTATATGTATCAAATACTAGTCTCTCAAATACCAGTAATAGTACTTTAATCGTTCCATATTCCCTGGCTAGATTTCATCCCATCACACTGCTATCTTGATTTATCCATCATTTCATTCTATACTAAAATATCTCTGTGAAATCCCAAAAATCCCACCAACCACCATGAAAATGAAGATCATCAACACTAGAAGGCGAACTAAAACCCCAACTCACTTCCTCATTTTCTCATTCCTCATTCTTCTGATCTCTGCTGTTTCTGCGACCCGCGATCTAGTCTCTCATGATGTGGGTTCGGGTTCACCATCTTTTCTTCGTCTTCCATCGATTCAATCACTGTTTTCTGCAGAAAATTGTGAACAGACTTATGGGTTTCTTCCATGTACTACAACTGTATTGGGGAATTCCTTCTTGATTATAGTTTATGGGTATTTGATGTATTTGGCTGCTACTTATTTATCCAATGGAAGTGAGCTTTTGTTGGAGATTTTGGGTCCTGGTATTGTCGGTGGTCTCTTCCTTCCCATTCTTGGTGCTCTTCCTGATGCCATGCTTATTATGGGTAAATTACTAAATCTTACATACTTCTGTTTTTATTTGTTGTTTTTCGATTTTGAGTTTTTGAATATGATTTTTGTTCGGCTACGTGATATGAAGAAAATTAATTGCTTACTTTATTATTGTGCTATTGCTCATGATTATAAATATATTTATTTATGGATTGGAACTTGATGTGTGTCTGTTTTTTAATTTAATGACTTGAATATAGATTGGTGTTCTGTAACAAAATTCGTTGGTTAATTGAATTTATGGTTTGCTCAAAATTTATCCAAGAATAGCCCAAAACCAACCTATGATTAGCTTTTCTCGATTTGAGATTCACGATTCGCGAAGCGCGAAGAAATTAGCGAATCATGCATTGAATTTTTTATTTATGAATAATTTTTGGTTGATGTGATGTGTGTAGCTTTTCATATATTTTAACTTCACATCAAGATTTGTCCAAAGTCACACAAATAAATTGACTTTTGTTCTGTGTAGTAATTTGGCCTTATTGAAGAATGGGCAATTTTTTCACAATCCTAGGGCCTAAACCAAGTACTTAAACTAAAAAGTAAGTAATGTGTACTTTTGTAAGTTGTAAATTAATGTTGGAGGTCCATTGATTTAGGTGGCCGTGGCAGGTCGGATACCTTGAATCAGTCCGATTTTTAATCTAAGATTGTGTTACTTGGGCTGTACTAATTATGGAATTTTGGAGGGTTCTTTTTGTTTTTCTCCCATTTAAAATTTTTTTAATAAGGGTTCAGCTACAATGACCTGATTGTTTAAAATTATAGATATCCAATCTTTATTGGGTGTATTTTTATTTGATTTCTGGCTGGATTATAGTCCTTGTGTATTTGATATATTGCTTAATGCTAGAGGTTAAATTCAAGCAAATTGTGTGTATAAAACTTGTATTAGCTTACATTTACAGATTTACTGATTGCTTATCAATTTTTGTTCTCCTTATCAATTATGGTTATGAATCACGGAGCTTTCTAGCATTCGTATGATTGTATCTTTTAACGTATTTTGTTCTTCTGGTGCAGTATCTGGCCTTTCCGGAAGTACTGCAGTTGCTCAGGAGCAGGTATCTGTTGGAATGGGATTGTTAGCTGGTTCGACCGTCATGCTTCTTACAGTAATATGGGGATCTTGTATTGTGATTGGAAAGTGTGATCTTCAAAATTCACGCGCTATGGACGAAACTGACACAAGAGGATTTTCTTTACTAGGTAGGTACGGATTGCCTTTTTTTGGTGATTCAAGCTCCTTTGGTTCTTAGTTCTTACTGCCATATGCTTGTTTCAATTCGATGACATGTTTGGTGAATGACCGACTTGACCTTCATCTGATGTGATACAACATTTTTCGATTTTCCCTTACACAACTATAGTTTGAAGAGCACTTACACATTGGCATTTTCGCTTCTTCCTCAGGTTCTGGTGTTTCTACTGATATATGGACGAGCTATGCAGCAAGGATCATGGCTATATCTGTGCTACCGTTTCTTGTTGTGCAATTGCCCCAAGCTCTTAATTCGAGTTCAGGGAGACACTTGGCTGTGTTGATTGCCCTTATAGTATCTCTTCTTATGCTGATTAGCTATTGCGTTTATCAGGTAATTATGCAAGGATAGATCACTTCGTGTTAAAAAACATGATAGTATACAGTAATTGAAGTGCATATACTCGATGCTATGTGTTATTCTAGCTTCTTTCATTTGGGCATGGGTCAAGGCTTAATAAATGTTATTAGAATTTGCGAAGACATGGGTATGTGCATCTTCTATTCAAGAGAGTCCATTTGCTAAGAACTCCACAGTTACGCGTGCTTGGTGGGGAGCAATCTTAGGATGAGTGACCTCCTGGGAAGTTTTCCTAGGTGCGCACGAATAAGGCTAAAGTGCGCTGAAAAGACTTGTGTTGGTCGTGGGGCCAATCTAAAGTCTCTATAGATAGTCATCGGCGGTCCGAGGGGCCGAGGTGTTACAACCCATGTTCGGAATTTCAATAATTTTCTCATTAAATGACATCATAAGGTCAATATTTATGGCGAGCAGCTTATTTTCAAGTCAAATTTGAAATAAGGATCTGAATCCACTTTCAATTATTTTGTTGAGGCAGGTTTTTCAACCTTGGATACAAGAGAGGAAGCTGGATTATGTGAAGCATAAGCGTGTAATGACAGGATTTCTTAAACTTTTGAAAATGCGTGCTCTTGGAAAACTTTGCAATCATGATGGTAGTCCTAACACAGACGTATTATTAAAGTTAGTTTTTCTGCTACTATCATTTACTTCGTATGAACGACATGAAAGAAAGTTAAGAGTACTTACTTTTGTTATTTATCTGATGTTAAAGGGTTTTTGAAGCAATTGACCAGGACAATGATGGTTATCTCTCGAAAGGGGAGCTTGGAGCTTTCCTTGTCGGGATGCATTTAGAAGGAGTCAGCATGGGCTTAGATGACATTGTGCAGAAACTAATGAATGAATTAGACACAGAGCATCAAGATCAGCGAATTGATCCAGATGAGTTCATTCGGGGAATCTCAAAGTTGCTTGATATTGTGAAAGGCGACAAAGTTTCACATCATACGGCTGACACTCTAAAACATATAGAGAAATACAACGAGGTGGGATGGTTAGCATTAGCAAGAGTTAAGTTCACCGTTTGGTGTTTGTGGGTTATTAGTTCTGGAGGCTATAAAGTGCTTATTTATATGTGCAGGAAGCAGAAGCCGAACATTTTCTGTTGGGTGATTTCAGTGAAGAGCAGGGAGAAGAAATTGAAAATCCAAAGGCTACCACCATCAAGGCAATTCTGTTCCTTGTGCTTGGAACTATTATAGCTGCTGTCTTTGCTGATCCATTAGTTGACGCTGTGGATAATTTTTCTAATGCTACAAGCATTCCTTCCTTCTTCATCTCGTTTATTGCTTTACCCTTGGCGACAAATTCCAGTGAAGCTGTGTCGGCTATCATTTTTGCCTCCAGGAAGAAGAAGAGATCTGCATCGCTCACATTTTCTGAGGTTGATTTTTTTCTCCTTTTTTTCGCAGATAATAAGCATAGTAGAGTAAAGTAGTGATTATGGAAATTGATAAACATATCAGGGGAGATGGGGGCGTACATTGAAAATCTGATGGGGGCATAATGCAATGGTTGCATCGTATTGCATCGGCCACGTTGTATAGGTTTTAAAAAAACCGAATCGATAATTCCTGCGTCGTAGAAGTGTTACTATAAACCATGTTGGGTCATTTTGAGGCAAATCTAATGCTTTTGGCCCTTAGTTGGTTTTATGATAACCGCATTAATCATGTTACCACATCATAATGTCGTTACCGCGACCATGACCGTTACCACGTATTTACACTACGTTCCGGGGTACTCTAAACTGGATTTTTGTTGGTGTAGAACTGTAGACCAGTGCATTTGATAATTAGCTAACCTAGAGAGCACCACACGGAGAAGTTTAGGGGAACTGACAAGAATTCTTGGACTAGAGGCTAGTGATAGCCGTTGATTGGAATGTGGGAGGCTCGGGCTATGCTGTTGAGCTCCCACTCAATATACAACCATTATGATTTACTAGTGTGTAACATTATTGCTTTTAGTGTTGTCGCCTTATCAGTGATAGGTTTCAAATCAATTGATATCACAGTGAGTTTTAGACAATTTGGTACGAGTAATCGTGTCTAGAATAATTATCGTATTTTGTTAATAAATTTACCACTAAAACCCGGAGTTGTTTGAACTATAAAATACACTGTTACATTACCACAGTGATTGACAGGGAAAACACTGAATTTGTCTTTTTTTTGTTTTTTTACAGTTATATGGAGCGGTGACCATGAACAACGTACTCTGTCTCTCGGTATTTTTGGCTTTAGTTTATTTGAGAGGATTGACTTGGAACTTCTCCTCCGAAGTGCTCGTTATTTTCCTCGTTTGCGTCATAATGGGTGCTCTTGGCAGCTTCCGTACTACATTCCCTCTCTGGACATGTTTTGTGGCTTTCCTTCTCTACCCGTTATCTCTGGTGCTCGTTTATGTCCTTGACTACATCTTCGGTTGGTCATAGATCTTTTCATTTCATTGATCAATGATCCTAAAAAACTAAATAGAAGAGTTTTTGTTTTTCTTTGTGATACACAAACGATCTCCATATTGTAAGTGTTTCGTCTATTACTTCTAATCTCTCCCTCTCCCCCAACCCCTTCCTTCATATTGAGTGCATAAAATTTCTCTTTGATCGTTAATGTGACTAGACTTGAGTATATTTCTTTTATGCACACGCTCAAGTTTCTACGCCTTACATGTTTTTGTTTCATGATCTACTATTCTGTTTACCGATTACGAAAGACGATAGAATTTTACTGCTAGATTCGTTATATCAATAAGTGAATATTTGGTGTAACATAGTCCCAAGGAGCAGGTTACATTACAGTGCTATTTGTTGGTAATTACACCATAGCGGCTTAAGGCTTTGAAGTAACAATGTGTAACTAGTATGAAAAAATATTGTCAAAATGAGCCCTCGTTCTCTAACACTTATACTTTTGGTACGGTTTTTCCTCCGAAGGGTATGTGATTGTGAATTATAGTGGGTCCGGATGTTGTTCGACGAAGTGACCGCTCTTCCGATGGTATCTGAAAAGCACTTTCTTGAAACTGCTCAAGAATTATCAAACAGAAATTGGTTAGTATTCAAATATGCTTGTCTAAGTTTTTGGTTAGTTTTTGAAGTGAAATGGCCTTCTATATTCAAAGAAGACCGATATTTTTCTTTTTACTATCTCGGGATTTTGGTAGATAGAGTCAACATTCTATTACCCGAATGTCATTAAGTAGCTTCCACCTAAATTAGGCGGAATTTAAGGGGTTGGTTGTACGCAAGTAAGCTACTTTACCCTTGTTAGTGATAACAAAGAGGTTGTTTCAGATCTGGGTAGAAAGAGTAACATCAATTTATGAAGAGAAAGTTGCCTCCCACGCTACATTGATAATGGAGAATATGAACACTAAAGTCCTCCCTGTGAAGGGAGTACGGGTATAGATTGTCCATCATCTTCCCTCACCCAGACCCTGCTTTCAAGTGGGATATTGAGTATGATAATGATGATGAACAATGATTTAGTACAGAACGATAGAATAATCGGAGAGCAATGTCTTTGTAGATGAATTACCTTTATCAAGTTTTTTCGTATCTTGTTCTCGGCCCTATACTCCTTAACTTGCCCTTCGAGATATACGATATAAGCCTATTCGCACAAGAAGGATAGAATTAGATGATGGGTAGATCAGAATCGAAGCTTTAATACTGATTTACCTTTTCTTTCTTGTAAGCAGCAGCTGCGGATATTCTGTTCCTGATCTTTTGGCGTTCTTTCTTAAGTATGAGCTCTTGAGGAGTCAGTTCAAACCCTTTTTTCTTTCTTCCTCTAGGGATCTTCTGCAAGGCCCTCAGCTTACTCTCGATATGCCTCCAGCACTTACCGTTGCAGCAAATCCCTTTCTCGACTCTTTCTCCTCCATTGCAACACCTACTCGTTCTCTTCATCGCTTCTCGGAAAACCCACAAATTATTCTCCACTTTCTTGGCAAATTCTTCTCCATATTGATTAGTAGCTTTGTTAATATAGTCTTTGTTGTTGATTTCCAAGTGCGGATTAGTCGGGATATCAAAATCAATCAAGTCTAATACTGAAAAATCGAATTCTGCAAGATCATCAAGGTTCAGCAGGTCAATGATGTTCTCTTCATTGGTAGGATAAGTGTATTCGGTATGGGAACGTGTTAAGACGTTTGAGGGTCTGGATACTATGTTCGTCAGGCCATTTGTGTCGGTTTCTTGATTAGGTAGATTGTTAATCAACTCTTCTAACATTCTCGGTGATGGTGAAGTTTCTGATTGATATGCGATTTTGGGATCGTTAGGCACTACACTGTTAGAGTCTAGCGAGCCTAGGATCACCGAATGATTAACATCATTGTTTTGATTCGGTAAAGCTTCTGAAATTTCGGGAATTTGATTTTGAAACTTCGATGCTATCTTAAGCTTTTTTGGTGTAGATGGATCTAAAACCGAAGGAAACTTCAACTGATCCCGCACAAATGCTTGCTCCATTTCTTCTAACCAGGATGGTCGTATAATGTCATTGTCTAGTCGTAATTGAGCTTCATTTTGAGGATCATAGGGTGGGAGAAACACTCGTTCAAACTCCTCAAAATCGTGCAAGAGATGATGTTGTCGATGTTGCAACTCCATAGTCGATTCTGTTACAACTCCTGCATCAAGTTTTCAGTTTTGGATGGTTATGTGTTGAATAATTAGTTACTCATTCTTTCCAGAATTGGGTACTAACTTGTACTGTGAAACAAGTACATAAGTAAACACTTATATAAAGTGTGCCCTTCTTTGGCACACTACTTATTTCTTTGTGATATTTTCATATTTTGATCTGAATATCTATATTCTATATGCTGACTTTTTATTTTCATCATTTCCTATTTTTTTCCTTTTCTTTTTAGGTAAATATAAATGGTTTTAATTAATTGACGGGTCTTTATTGGTACAAAGTCTTCTATGAGACGTTCTCACCATAAAACGCGCCTTATTTATGGGTAAATTAGCTTAATAATACAAAGTATTAGCATATGGGCTTTTTGTTTTGTGGTCGTCTTACCGAAAGATGGTATCTCACGAGAATAGCTCTTGATTTATTTGTTTTACGACCTTCGTTCTAAATGTAAGTTTCTGTTTGCTTAAAATAATAGACTTAACAAAATATAAAGGTGAAACATATACTTCTTTAAGGTATTAACATCTAGAAAAAGTTGGAAACAAGTAGGTAAAAATATTGTGTAGATTAGATGAAAAGAAAGAGATTTTATGTGGCATGTTCGGCACAACGAAGTTGTATGGGTATTTGTTGTATGTCTAAATAATTGTAATTTTGGGTGATTGTAGTCTGTAGATATACACTCGTAATTGTTTAGTTACAAAAATTAATATTTAATATTGCTCGACATTGTAGTAGTTATGGTATCTGTTACGATGTAATTTATTGAGAAAAATGTTGAGAAAATCTTGGACTGTTGTTTTTTTGTAATGCTACAAGTTATACAATTTAAAAAACACCTACATTCATCATTAAATGCTATTTAAATTGTTATTTTACCAAATAATAACTTTTGAAAAAAGTTAAACACTTTAAATTCATTAAATCACTTAGCAATTATTTGAACCACAACATCTAACAATATAATGTTTTACATTAAATCGTCCAGAAATATTAACAATTAGTTTCATTACTTGTTTTTTCTCCAATTTTATTTAAAATATAAAACATTAAATTTAAAAAAAATTTGAATCCACATTAGTCTTAATTCAAACCTTTCTCTTTATTTCTACTACATTACATTTAGAAGGCGCCATATGTTTCAAATCGGCTATTTTACTACAAATAAATATGTTTTGAGTTGAATTATAGTTTACAAAATACAACTTTTTAAAATGCTTTTGTTATTTTTATTTATTCTCTGAATTTAGTAATATATTTATTATATTTTACTCTAATTTTTATTTTAATTTGTTTTGCATTCGATAATAAACATATTATATTTAAATTATACTTTTACTTATTTAATTTTTAATACCGAGAAAAAGTCTGTTCTAAATTGAATTTATTACTAAAAATATGTAGGGTTATATTATTGTATACAATTAAAGGAAACAAAATTATAAGTTGAAAAGACACTTAATGAACGTTGAAAATCATTTAATACAATATTTAAATAAGGGAATAGTTTATAATAAAGTACACATATGGTGGTGGACTTCTCTCCTCCCTAAAAATATTTTATTTTACCTAAAAACCTTATTTTGTTGTAAAATAATCGATATGTAATAATTCATTCAAATAATTGAATTAAATTATTTTTGATTGACGTTGTATTTAAGAAAACATAAATGGAAAAAATAAAATCTTATCTCGCCAGTCACCAGCTATCTATTAAAGTAATATATATGACTACGCTAACAAAAAAATCGTCGAAGCTCAAACTTAGGTGGATAATGCATGATTAAGGTTGACTACGCTGGACTATTATAATTACTTGTATTATAATTTAAATTGTAGTTTAATTGTTGGACTTGAATAATTAAACCCGTAATAATTCTTATCAATAAGTAAGTCGAGTTGTTACAATTATTAAAAAAAATAATTAAATTATATAAATTGTGGTTTAAGTCGTTTTTTAAATAATTTATTATATATAACAATTGTTTCGAATTATTTATTTTATCTTACATTTGTACAACAAATATATTTCATAATAATCAAATTAATTTGATTTAGAATTTTACTAACGTATGACTGACTTGCAATTGTTAATAAAGATAAAATTCAAATTAAATAATTAACTTCTTAAAATTTAAATTATATAAATATTTATTATATTACCTTATATAACATTAAAATTCATCATCAAATTACACGTTAAAATATAATATATTATTTTCATTTTTAATATTTTTTTTATAATTTACTCCTTTAAATATGTTATTATTATTGTTAACGAACTATTAACGGTGTTCGTTAGTTTTTGTGATTTATGAGATGTGAACAATAATTAAAAAATTAAAATATTTATAGTGATTCAATGCTCATGAGATATGTCGTAAACTATTGCAGGTTCCTTTGATTGAACAACACTAACCTTTTCTTTATTATTGTTATCACCACTACCAAATACTGTCGATCCTAAATAAAATATAAATTAACCTTAAAATTAAGATACAAATAAAGATTTTTTTGCTAGTGATTGTAGTAAAAAATTATATTTATAATATATATTTTTAAATAATGATACAACCTTTTATATGATACATAATCAATATTAAACTCATTTACATATTTAGTGATTATTATTATCATTATTATTAGTTATAGTCGTTTATAACAATATCAATAGCTACAATAAATAATGATAATAAATCAATTACAATAATAAAAATACAATTATTATAATCATAAAATATTATCTTTTTCTTTATTTGAGTGATTCTAGGTCAAAGAAAATAATTTGGTCTTATCAAAACACGTATCAATTTTCTTAGTAATATTATAATGAGTTTGATTATTACGTAATATTTTTACACAAAAACTTGGACCGTCAATATAGGCCAGTCCAAAAGCTAAAAATTGAAAAATAAAAAAGGTCGGTCTCTCAAAAATTTTAAAAAAATTTATTTTAACATTAAAAGTATCAATTTCAACTTAAAATAAATCTTAAAAAATCAATTAAAATAAAAATTTCAATTTTGACATTAAACTGATAAATTTTCATCTAAATATAATTCTAATTTCACAATTTCAGAACGGAGGTAATAAAATGGTGTTATTCTATTATTTTATGATGAACTTCAAACACAAATGAATGGTCAATAACACAATAGTGTTAAAACATTGCACATTACAAGTAGTCTTATTCAATGCAACATGCATAAGAGTATTTGTATTCTTTAATCATCGATCAATAATAGTGATATTGCTTTTCCCTCAACAGTTTCTGTTCATAATGGACATGAAAATAAAGTTGTAGGTGTAGTGTTTGCTTACCCTTGATGTGAAGGCGGCAAAAGTATCGATCTTGGGTTATGTTTGTCAAATAATTCGATAAATGCTCTTGAAAACGATCAATAGTTCATGGTTGCTTTGTTATAAAAAATTTCAATTTTGAAATTTTGATCTTAAAATGATCAACTCAAACCTTAAAGTGATTAATTATAAAATTAATTTTAACCTTAAAGGTGTCAATTATGACCTTAAATAGATCAAGTACTGAGCGCATATGAAAAAAACTATACTTTGGCCGATTGGGCTATCCGTCTCGTAATGAGACCATTGCTCCCAAAAAGACTGATATTTTTATTCTCTCGACTTACCCTATAACAATTAATTATTTCCTCAATTCTATTTAATTTGCATCATTTGTGAAGTTAGGTTGTTTTATTCATTTTCCATCATATAATTATTTGAAAACACTATTTGAAAATACATCGTTTTCTTTTTATCTCATTCATACATTATGACCTCCTTTTAATTTCATACATGCAATTCAATCATTTATTACCAATTTTCAACTTTTTTTTATTAAAAACTATCTATTTTCTTTTGCTATGAATACTAATTTGATAAAATAAATAGAAAATATTAGAAAAAATATATTATCTACAATGATTCAACCTTTTACTATTTTTCTATAAATAATTTTGCCTATTATCTGCTCAAAGTATAGTAGATGTGGAAGGGGATGAGTGGAACTTTGGTTATTCAAATTACTATATATGCCAGAAGCATATACATAGTAAATATTAAATTAAATTATATTATATAATAATCTGCAAGGTTGAATTATATTCGATAATTTTGTGCTGAATAAATTTCATTACTTTTTTTGAGGAAATATTCAGTGTTACGTAGAAAATTGAAAGTGTCCACAAACAAAAGCTCAAAATCGTATTGCTGTTCCTGCAGCCACTAAAAAATGCAGAATTCAGGAAACCAAAAATCAGAAAATTAAATTCACAATTTCAAATAATTACAAATTCATATTCAAATTAGCTAATGGGAAGCAGATGATCATTATCGATTAATATTATGCAATTCTATCATACAACTATTTGAATTCTGAAGAAATCGTCCTTTTCTGCCATTGTTGTAGAAGCACAAGAACTTCTCAATGCTACTTTTCCCGCCAAAACCATCATTTTCTCCCTCTTCCCTCAAATTATTCACAAGAACCCATAATCCCAAAATTCTCCTTCAAAATCTATCTGGGTATCCGAGAAAATATCTAGGTATTGTTTCTTGTTGCAGGAATTCCGGTTGCTTAGTTTCGGATGATGGGTCAGAAGCGGAATTGGAAAGGATGGTGGCGCTGTTGCCGGAAGAGATACGGTGTCGTTTGAGGAAACATCCGGAGTTGGATAAATTGATGGAAGTGGTTATGGATTTGGGTCGAACACCGTTAGCCCGTTTTCCTTCTGGTGATTATGAATTGTCGGATTGTCCAATTACATTTCAGGACCTTGAATTTGCTACTTCTCAGGTACTCCTAATACATAGTTATATTGTATTTCGAAAGAAGTTATGCAAATATAGAAACTACTATTGTCTATTTTGGTTATGTTATGAATCAGGGAGGAGTTGAGAACTTGAGGTAATCTCCTCCTGTTATGCTATGACATTTTGGGTCCCGTGTTGGAGTTTCCTCCTATGAGAACTTGTGGCAACCTCTTGGTTGGAGTGCTTGACTTCTCTTATTGGGCATAGCTAGTATTTCTAGCCTACCTTGGGCAAGTCTATATGAGACCGTCCCACAATGAGATGGGGTCATATAATCAACCCATATAAGCAGCTCATTTATCTGATTGATTACGTTTAAAATTGGAAGTCATTACTTATAAGTGATCATTTAACACTCCACTTTAAGGTTATAATTGATCATTTTAAGATTGTAAGTGATGACTAGCTATAAGTGATCGCTTTGAGACTGTAAATATACATTGGGTTAGTCTAGTATTGATGGTCATATCGGAGACTGTCTTATTTCAGAATTTATTGGGCTGTTTGGTTGTCTAGGGGGTACAACCTCTTCCAGGTTTTGGGCCGAATGTTGAGCAGATTGTTCAACCCTTTGGCTTTAGCTCTAGAAAAGCTTTGGTTATTGTTGAGTCCTCTTTGGAAATTCTTAGCGGAAAAATGGCGCATTAATAATGACAGACTCTCCTTCTAGCGCCTAATAGGAGCAATAGTGGTTGTGTTATAATGGAGAATGTCACTATGTATTTGTAGCAAATGATCATCTTGGAGCTTATGAAACCTCGACAACTAAAGAATGTCTTTCTTGACCTTGGTGCTACGTGTAATCATAGTTTGTCCCACACCTTATGCTTGTAGCTTATTCTTTAGAGTCAGCTTATAGTAGACATGACTCTCTTCATTTGTGGTGAACTATGCCATTTAATGCAAAGGATGTCTTTATGTCCAAAGTAAAAAAACTTGCTGCTTTTGTCAGAATAGCAACCTTATTCTTCTCACCAAAGTGGGCTGGCAATGTAGCTTAGTGTTCCGTTGCCTCGATTCATTTAATGCAACATTGTTAAATTTTGGAAGATTTCTTTGATGTAAGGGATTGGAAACCCGAATTAGGGGTTCCTAGATGCGACACATATAGATTGATTGAAGTAGAACCCAAAACATGACATGTTTGGCTATTATGAGTTAAGGACTGAGTTAGTGTGTTACCTAATAATTTATGAATTTGCAAAGTCACTAAAATGGGCTGAAAATAGCCAAAAATGGTTTATTAATCCCGTTGTTTAAATTGCAAGGGGTTAGGGAATGAGGTCACATTGACCCTCCAAATTCTATCTAAGTAGGAGCCACTAATGGCAATGGGTGATGACTGATGAATGTTGATCACATAGTTCCTTAATTTGCAAAGGCTTTTCATGGAGATGATCAAATTGATATCTAGAACATTTGATTACATGTATTTGCTACCTGTGATACAGGTTTATATGTAAAAGGAGTAATAAATATGTCTTTAATCATTAATGGGATGTCCTTCGTGCGTATCTTGGGTTATGAATCTGCAAGAAGTCATTTATTTTCTTTTATATTTGATGCCACTTATCCATTATTACTAAGAGTAGATGATGTCATGAAGATCTTTGGGGTAAGTGCCTATAGTCTTTGTGGCGCGTCAGTTGTGCAACCTTATGCCTTGGTAGTAGAAAGATGACTTGCTAATTGGGAGGGGAAATGGTTAATTAGTTACAAAAGAAACTTTTTTCTTGCCTATGCATTTCTAGTTGCTTCACCTAATTTGGGATGAGGGAGTATGTTTTGAATCTTGCCTCTTTTGAGTTGTATATCTTCTTTGGATATGGCTCTTGTGTGATGATGTCAATACCTGAAATTTGTTCTTGTCTTAGGTTGGTGATTTCGCAATTGATAACCGAGCGGGCCTTAGTCGCACATTACATCGGATCAGTGCGATCAGGAATAGGAAGAATGCTATTATCGGTCTGACTTGCCGTGTAGGAAGGGCCATCACGGGAAGTGCAGATTTGTTAAGAGATTTGGTCAAAGATGGAGCTTCATTGTTGCTGATAGGGCCACCTGGAGTGGGGAAAACTACAATTATTAGGTCAGTATATCTCAACCTATTTCCACCATTGCAAGCGTTTTTTCCATGTAGTATCTATTGTAAATTGCTGTGAATGAGTAAAACGTGATCTTTGGTATCAACTATTACTTACGGATTGACCTTGGTAGTTGATGTTGCTTGTTTAGAGACTTTATCCTTGGCATCAATTATGGTTCTGGTGTGTTATTTGAGTATGCGCTCTTGACAATGTTTGTCTCAAACATTGAATCTTAGTAGTAGGATGCTTACCCTAAGTGAACTTGTTCTTTATTAAAATTCATGGTCCATCATGTCCTTTTCTTTGATTCTTTTTGCAGAGAAATAGCTCGCATGCTTGCTGACGATTATGAGAAACGTGTGATGATTGTTGACACTTCAAATGAGATTGGTGGGGATGGTGATATACCTCATGCTGGTATTGGTAGTGCTAGGCGAATGCAAGTGCCTAATGCAGATATGCAACATATGGTAATAGCTCCTTCACCAGGGCCTTCCGTCTTTCAAAGATTACATGACTATGATGCAGAAAACGGATTCTTTTTTTTTTTTTTTTTTGTTTCAATCCCTTGCTGGATGCGGATTTATTATATTTTCTTCGTTTTGGGGACAAGAAAAAGCTGTTAAAACGCTAAGGAAAAAAATAGAACATGCTTCCTTACTGCTCCCAAGAAGTATACATAAAAGCTCGTAGGCATTACACCTTTTTTTTTGTTTTTGCAAAGGAGCCTAACCTTAAGAGGTCTATACCTATTTCTGTTCATGGAGAAGGCTTCTTCCCCTCTCAAATCCCTACCCTAACTCTAACTCTCTTTACAAGAACATTTCTTGTAACTTGTTATCTGTTATGGTTTTCTTTTAGTTGCTACATGAGCGATCTCTTATTTGGTTAGTGATGTAGTAGTGATTATTTGTCTATGCCATAGAGAAAATAGAAAAAACAATTGGGGATGTTTTTTTTTATATTATCATCTTGAGAGATTTTATAGAGTGTGGATTCAGAGTCTCAAAGGTTAAGACCGAACCTGTCTACTTTTCTGGCAACGATAGTGGTTGATGTGCGAGCGAGGGTGAGGTTCATTGGGGCAAAAACAGTTTTAGGTGGGGAGGGAGGTATATTTCCCGTGAACAGTAAGCTAATGATACTATCTTGTTTTTGAGCACTCCAATGACAGCTGTGAACAAGTCCCAAAATTTGAGACGTTTTGTGGTTTGCAATTGTTGGTGCCAGAAACAACTAGTTAAGTGGTACATGGTGTGCTGGTCAAAAGGGTGGGAGGTTTGTGTTCTGGGAGATTGATGCCTAACCATGGAATAAAAACTCCCCCATTACGTTACGTAACACCTGTTATATAACCTGTTTGGAAGTTGCCACGACGTTAAATCCTGTTATATAACAGTTCACGAAATTTCATGGTCAAAACGTCGTGTTGACCGTTATATAACGTGTAACACCCGTTATTTTATCGTTATAACTATATTTCACCATTACACGTTATTTGTTTTTGCATTAAAGTTTTATTAATACCCATTACCTTTAATTATTACAATTACTTAATTTATAGTTACTCATAGTTTTAGTTGATAAACAAAATAATTAACTAATAACTAATAAGTTAATTAATTATACACTAAAAGAATCAAATATTGCAATTATAATAGCTAGTTGCATATAATTGCATAATAATAGTAGTTCAACAACAAAAATGCTACTATATGTTCAAAACCCCTTATATGATTTTTTTTACAAAAATCACGCCGCATTGGCCGCAATTCGCATTATTTCTCCTTTATAGCCTTTTTCCACGACACCGCGACCGTTTCCGCAAACGCATCAGCGACCGCAATTTTTTTCCATGTGTCTAACAGCCTAAGGAATAGTGTTTCGGATCTGGTTGGGATTTGGGACGGAATTTTCCTCGTGAATCAGAGTGTCTTAAGTGACATTAAACATAAATATTTGAAATTATTTGGTAGTTCAATTTACAGGGACACCGCGCATTCATGTTTGAGTAATTATTTCCTTTTTATGGTTCTGTTTTCTTCTCATCGCATAAATTGCAAGTGCAGTAATCTCGTTGGTCTATTGCTGATCTCATCAAAAAATAAATAGCTACTTTATGTAATCCAGGTATTGATAGAAGCAGTAGAAAATCACATGCCTCAGGCGATTGTGATCGATGAAATCGGCACAAAGCTTGAAGCAATGGCTGCAAGTACCATAGCTCAGCGTGGAATACAGCTTGTTGCCTCAGCTCATGGAATCACAATTGAGAACTTGATCAAGAATCCTGCGTTGGATATGCTTATTGGTGGAATACAAGTAATCATTGAATAGTTGATTTGATGCTCCTTATATTTATTGCATAGTTTCCTGCAATAATAGTTCCCTTGCTGCATTTTTATAATTTTTCACTCTATGTTAAATTGGTAGAATTTGGTGCATTGAATAAACAGATACAACCGTTCTTTTGATAAGAGTCTTCTTAGAAGAAACCGTGTTCGTAAGTAAAACAGCAAAGTACTGTTGTTTTTAATATATTCAAATACATAGTGACTAACAATAAGTTTGAGATATGATATATCTTTATATTGGCTGGGTATATCTTGCTCAATCCCGAAACAAACAGTTCGCATTTCAAGTGAACAAACTCAGATTATACTGGCTGAGTATTTCCTTTCTTTTCTTTTCTTTTCTTTTTTTTTCTAAATACAACTATAGGAGTTTATTATGCTGGTCACAAAAGTTGCTATAAGAAAACAACTTTCAGCCCTGCAATCTTGTGATTTACTTGATTTAATTGTTAATTTCGTTGCTCTATTTCCAGAGTGTCACTCTGGGTGATGAAGAGGCTAGTAGGAGGCGTGTTCAGAAAACGATTCTGGAGAGGAAAGGACCCTCAACATTTCATTGCGCAGTTGAGTTAATTTCAAAGTCTGAGTTACGTGTGCACCGAAGCTTAGAAGCTACTGTCGACGCCATCCTTGCTGGTATTTATATTATTGAGTTTTATATCAGATTTGTCTTCAAATGTTCTATTCTTATCTACCATGTGATGGTATGAGTTGGTATATGCCGAAATTATGACATAATTTGATTATTTGATTCATCAGTGGACTATTTACTGATTGGGGCTCTCCAATATTGCAAATTAATTAGACTATTACATTCTTCTTTTTTCATAGTTCTGAATTGATTCATGCAGGCCGATGCCCAGACTTCACAGTACGAAAAGTGGATTTTCATGGACTCCAAGGAATGGAAGTTGGAGAACCGTTGCTTTCCGACTCCAATGGGAATAATGTGCTAGTTGAACACGAAAATGTTCCATTTGAAACCGCAGAAATTGCTGAAAATAATCACCTTGTTAGTTCTGCCACACCTCATGAAGAGCGTTCTGATGATGGGAAACCCCTTTGTATCTTTGTCTATGGTGTAAGATGTCATTTTAGAAATTTATTTATCTCCTACTTTTGCTCGTGGGATTTTCAAGATGCCATGTTGCTAGTGTGTTTGAAATCGTTTTCTGTAATTCTAATCAGACCCCATTCTTGAGTTTTTCAAATGTATATTCAAATTTTATTCTCAAAATTTTCCTTTGGAATATATAGAATATCAAAAAAAAGGATGTCATATTTGAGTTAGATCATTGCATATATAACCAAAAACACTATCCAGTAAAAAGTAGAAATCATCCTTGAGACTGTTGAAAATAATTCACATGTGAGGAAGATCTCACATCGCTAAAAGAGCGGGTTGTAGACTTGTATATAGTACTTGATGGTTGAATCTCCTAATACCATATGGTTTTGGGAAAGAGTAAACATCATCAAGTGTGTATGCAAGTCCATGCTCATTACCTGTGGGTTAGTGGGCCCGAGCCTACGGGTGCCCCGTGGGTGCATCCACATGAGTGAGCCTATGGGGTGATTCTATGACGAATTGTCACGGCCTAACAGAGACTTAGTGATTTGTAGCATGGAAATTTTTGTTAGGCTGATGAAAAATATGTATTCTTGTCTATTGTCTATTGCGGTCATTTGTAAAACCCATTATCGCTCCCTCTCCCTTTTTTCTGACCGTTTTGTCTTTCAAATAATATTAGATCTTGGAAGCAACTGTGGTCCAAGGGATCAAAAAGTTGAATTTGGATGATGAAGTCGAGTTGACTGATAATATGAGTGAAGCAGATGTACTACTAGCTCTACAATCCAAGCTTAAGAAGAATCCAGGGATTCAAGCTGTTGCCAAATCTCATGACAAACCTCTATATGTGACAAAGGTATTCTTTCCTACTTTTGGCCTCTATATGCCTCTTTTGATATAAACATTTCACCTGGACATTAGATTTCTTGCAGACTAGCTCTTTGGTCCAAATAACTAAGGCACTTCGTACATTAATGGCTGACTACGAGGACTCATCAATGAGTTTTGAATCTGAGGGAAGATTTAAAAGTTCAGAAAGGATTGATGCCCTTGAGGTAATAAATTTAGATTGAACTTGGTGGTTCTTTTAGCTTGTATAACTTCATGTAATCGAAGTTTTATCCAAGTGAAGGTTTTACTCATAATTCCAACGGCTCCTATGCTTTACATTTCTAATATGTTCAAAATGCTAACTTCCAAGTATTTAAAATACTTCTATCCGATAGTTTTCGTTAAAGTATAGCATATCGTAAGTGGTCAGGAAATTATATACTCAAATAACTTTTTCTTCTATCTTAAGTTGTGAATCGTTCTTTCTAATAAAGTGTGGGCTGTTTTTATTTCTTTCTATTATGTCCTTTACCATGACCCCCATTTGTTTAACCTATTATGTCATTTTAGGTTAACGAGAGAAAAACCAAAGTAGGATATGCTATCTACTAAATACTAGTATGTAAGTTTTATGTGTTGGGATAGTTTATCCCATATCGACTAATTTAAGATGGTTGTGCATACTTTATAAGTTATTGGAGTCTTTCTTCTCATCGTCATATGGTTTTGGAATAGATATATTTCCTTGGCTTATGAAGTTTGTGCTCCTCGTGTCTTCCCCTTAATATGCTGGCATTCACAATAATAAGTCCAGCCTAATTTTACATTATGTTTCTAGGCCTCTTTGAGAATTATGGAATAAGGGTGTATTATGACGCTCAAAATGTTTCTAGTGTACTGTATTTGGTTCTCTTTCTTCGAAGTCAATTTGCAGGACAGATTCAAGTTGTATGGTTGAAATTGTGAACGGAACGATTTGAAAAGCTAGCTTTACCTTTTCTTTACGCATTTCTTTTTATTTTTAAAGCCACCCTTTCAATTACTGTTTTAAACAAGTCTATTGAATTGGCAGCAATATAAGAATATGTAGGATTTATTCTTGCACTCATCAAGGTGATGAATTATGATTTCATCTCTGCAGGAAGCACGAATTGCTATTGAGAAAGTTGTTATCCTCAAAGGGGAAACTGTTGAGCTATTGCCGAGACCGTCCCACATATTGTCTCTTCAAGTGGACCTAGCTCAAAAATATCAGCTGCAGTCGGAGATCGTAGGTCTGGGACCAGAATCACGCCTTCGTATAATTCCTGTCTATACAAACACCAACGGGAAACAAAAGGATAGAGAGGTAGCTGATGATGTAACCACCATTGACGAATCCCTGGACATCGATGACAATGCAAATGGCTCATTATACACTCTTGATCGGTTACCTTTATTGCCAGACTAGCCATCAAGTTGACAACAAATTTATTCCAATCTAATAAGTGAGACTTTCTTACTGTATATTATTTGGAACCAGTTAATCAATCTGTTTAATCTCTCTCTATATCTCTGCTGTTTCTTTCATAGATCAAAGATCAGATTTAATGTCAAGATTAGGTCTATTTTTCTCCTAAATATGAGCAATTATCATGTCTATAGCCTTTGTGTAATAAAATCTGTATGTTTCTGTCTTGAATCTGATTAATTATCTAATTGTTTCGAATATAGACGTTCATTTTGACTTCTATGAATGGAAATACTAGTTTGACTAATCACCTTTAGCTGCAGTTGTTTTTCAATGTATTTTTCCACAAGACTGCTTTAACAGGATCGCTCAGAATGCTGGCCAGACTTTGAGAAGATATGAACTCACAGAATTAGATGATAATGTATCCTGACATGAACTTCAAGGTTAGTATTTAGTAGTTCCATCTGTACTTTGTTTTTTAAAGTGTGTATCTTTAAACTAATGTGTTTGCAATGCTTTTCTGTTCTCAATGGAGCCAAAGATTTATAGTATCTGATTTCGTATTATAATAGAATATAGTAAATGACTCAGTAAACCACGTGCATTCCTTATTTATGTGAATTGTGAAGTTGCAATGATGATTGCTATAAGGGGTCGATCGGAAACAGTTCTTTGTTGTTACAAGGTTAAGGTTGTGTACGTCCAACTCTCAAAGTGTCCCTAGATGAGAGCCTAAGTGTTAGCCAGTCAACGACATTCAGCCTAGGAGTAGGACACAGATTTGGTCACACCATTGAATTGTGGTAGCAGGTATATGTACAGACTACAAATTTAACTCTAGGTTTTTGTTGTAGTAATTTGCCGATTCAGCCATCTATATGATGAGGTAAAATAATGGAGTTTTACTAGGTGAAGAGAAGGGACCCGCACTTGATATCTAACCTATTTAATGGCATTGAAGTAATGGAATGTTATTGTATGATAAGATATTGAAGAAAATTAATAATGTAAAATGATAAAATAAAAATGGGTAAATTGTTAATAATAAACCAATATTTGCTTGATCCGCTGAAACAAACTTACATATTATTTAATTTTAAATAAATCCATCTATTAGGTATATTTGCTAGAAAAAACAGACCTATTATTTACAACAATCTTCAAAGCTTCTTTGTAAGTCAAAAATTAGTAATAAACAATAGTTTAGTGTATTTTTAGCAATTATACCGAATAAATAGATTTATTTAAAAATAACAATAATTAAGTTTATTTTCAATGGATGAAACAAAAAATAATTTATTTTTTACTATTTGGCCAATAAAAACCAATAATGCATTATATACTATAGTAAATGGATCTAACTTTAGGGAATGGGATTTTTCTTTTCTCCCACCAAGCAAATGAGATAAAAGAAGTATTATCTGATAGGTAACATAATATATGGATAAGTATAAGTTTATTGATAAAGCCAACCCTATAACTTAATGTGCTCCTTCAGCTAAGCTTACTGGTTAAAACCATATTCTTAATTGAGAAAATGCCATTTTAGTAGAGTCATATTATGTCCCTAGAGGCTACTTTTGCAATTTCTTATTCATAAAGGTAATAATATTATATAATATAATGCTGGCCACTTTTTTAATGATACTGAAGAGAGTCAAATACTTTTTTATTACATGAATACTCTCAACTAATGAATGAGTAATGTCAATTTATATGTAGGTGAAGGTGATGGACTGCTATAAAAATTGGGATGTCATTTTCTATATACTATCTGTAACTCTGTAAGTGACATGTCAATTACTTAGTTTTCTTGCCTTCTTTATTGATTTTGCACTATTTTCTATTTTCTTTTTTAGTAATGGTCTCACTCTCATTCTATAAATCTGTTTATTTAGGTTTTCGGGTTGATTTTGGTCAGATGTTTCGGGTTGGTTTAAAATCGAATTTTGTGTCTATATTGGTTTTTACATAGTTGTAAATCCATTTTTAAGTCGGGTTAAATCGGGTTCAGTTACAAGGTCGGATGGATATCAGATCATCAGGTTTGTTTTGAACACCTCTACTCTCCATCTTAACCACTCATTTTTTTTCCGTTTCCACTCATTTTGCAATAGGTGCAAAATATGGAGAGAGGGTGTATTAGTTACATTCTTAAATTGAAACCTTAAACTATGGGATAAGATGAGTTTAACGGCAGAACAATTTAGTGCAGCCCCTTTCAGTTTGACTCACTTATGACTCACTCACCTTCACCTTCACCTACTTCATCTTTATCTCCCAACTTTCGGTTGGATGTGAAACCTCTTATCATTCTCTTTTCATAATTGTATCCATCTATCCATCATCACCTTTTAGTGGAGGTGAACTTCACTTTAATCTTGCATCTTACGTATGTAGATTTTATACGGTACTACCTCTTTATCAGTTTGGCCCAATATAGTGTCGTATAATTCACGAATAAAAAAACGAATTATATTTGGATTTGAATTATTTTGGCAAATTAAGAATTCAAAAAGTGAATTAGTTGATGAATTACGCTACTGTGGCCGAAACCATAAAATATTCCTTAAATCGGCCTAAAACACGGTTTTTACACCTCAACGATGAGCTTGATATATATTTGGTAGATTTGGAAACCTCAATGACTTGATCAATAGGAGTCGGTGCAGCCTTATTTTTGCACTATTTATGACCTCATTATTTTTTCTAATTAGATATATATTTAGGTTAGTTCAAAATCGGTTGTTGAGTCCATATTAATTTTTACATTCTTTTAAATTCATTTTGAAGTCGGGTTAAGTCGGGTTCGATTTCAAGATCGGGTAAATATCAGATTATCGGATCTGCTATGAACCCCAACCATTCTACAACTTTTAAAGTCCCATTTGGGTTATGGACTACGGAGTACTTAGCATTTTATTTTGTACCCAAGCCATGAAAATTTTCATAAAATCCAGGAGTATCCTAGTCCAAGTAATACAATACAAGAAAAAAAAGCTCCTTTTATCTTCAACTTATTTATCTATTAATGCTATTTTTTTTTCTAATTTATAACTTTTTTGGGTGGGTGGGGAGAGTTTTAATCTTTTCATAAGTACACACTAATCTTTTCATAAGTACTGTGATGTGGAGATTAGGATGACCCTTTAATTGGGTCATTTTTACTGAACTCGACAATATTTGATGGTGGAAGATACATGTCTTAGGTTCTTGTCTGTGGTCCATATTTTAGAAAATTTACTTTTTTTAGGGTTTTCTTTTTAGCCTCAGACCCTGATCACAGTTCATATGTGCGGGATGTATTGGGTATGATGATGATAATGATGAATTTCTTTTTAGGTATTTAAACAACGTTTTATGTTGGGAAAAATAAAAGAAAATAAGTATAGTAGATTGATAAACATAAAACTACTATATTGGTTTTATCTCTAATATTAAAGAAAAGTTACAAAGAGATTTAAATAGAGATACAAATAACTGAATTTCCTAAAACTAAGTCTCTAACTTTGTGCCAAATATGAAAAGTTAAATAATCCACCAACCGACTTGGTTTATTCTCTACAACCCTTTTATTTGATATACAACTATACAATTGTATACATGGTCAGGGCATCCTGGGTAGTCGATCGTCTAGGGCCACCAGAAATACGGGGCCTTAATTTTTTAGGTGTTTGTTTGTAATCCTTTTTTTTATATTTGAAGTAATTTAATGTTCACAATATATTTTGTCTAGAATTATTTTTCTTGCAGTGGAAAAATTTTTAACTTTTAATATTGTGAAGGGCCCCATTTTAAAGACATTGCAAAAATAATGGGGTCTCTAAAATCTTTGCTCCGCTGTGTATATATCTGATCTTTTCGACAAAACAGAGATAAATTCTTTATTATTATTAAAAAGGATAAGATTGCGTACATTTAACTTCATGGGGGAGCATGATATTGGGCTAATCAAATGAAATGTGAAATGTGTTCCTATTAATAATTTTCTTTTATTTTCTGATGTACTTGACATAAAAAGGAAGAAAATAAAAAGATAATGATATATTGTTTGCACTTTCCACTAAGAAAAGGAGAGTATAGCTTGAGTGAATATGGAACCATTGCCTTTCATCTAAAGCCACTTCCTCTCTTTTAAATTGCTGCAGCCTTCACATCCTATATGGGAATATGGAATGCACACATGTGCAAACCCTTTTTCAAGTGCTTATTTTGTCTGTTAATTTTTTTTTATTTTAAAATAGAAAATCCTAATCTAATTGTTCTAAATAACATTTCTTATTGACCAATAATGCCCGTGTCATAATATTGTAAAAATGCGGTTTCGATTGTGATCTCCTAACCGGAATGTTGTGGTATTTATTTAGTCAAATATCGGCTAAGGCCATGGAATTTCCTATGAACCAACTTAAAATGCGTCTCTTTTTGTACCTTTATGATTCAGATAGAATTGGCTTAGTGTATTTGATCAAAACTTCAACTCGGTTGATATTATACAATTTGACATTATTTTGCGCTGTCTAATTGTCCATAAGGAAAGGAGAGAGTTAGGTGAGAATTAAACTCAGAATTTTTCATGAAAAGTGATATTTGCTCTCCGACTGAGACCGTATAATTTTTAATGTATAATAGTTTAATTAAGGGGTAATTGAATCCAGAGAGATACTAATAAGACAAAAGTAGTCATTACAATTTAAACCCATTTCTAAATGCGCTTAATCTCCTAGAATAATGTTAATATCAAACACTTAATTATAGATTTTTGCTCTTTTTGTAGATTTTGAGGAGGCTCATTAGCCAATAGAATTAAAAACATTCTAAAAGAGCTTTATTTACAACCTTTTTTCTATCACCAATTACGCTTTTTCTGTTCCTATGAAATTGTACTTTTTATTGAAAGTTTGAATGATGAAAGAAAAAAATGAAAGAGATGAAAGAAAATAAGTTTATGGCTGAGATTTTAAAACAAAAGAGCCGATGACCGTTGTCAAAAGGGAAAAAGTGTAAAGCATGAAAACTAAAATAGAATTGAGCTATTCTTGTGAGAAATCGTCTTTCGGTGAGACGACCTTAAATAAAAAGCCTATATTCTCATGGTTATTTAAATGAGGCGTGTCTCTGGGTGAGACAATTTCGTACGACAATTTGTGAATAGAATTAGGTGCAATTTTATAGGGACCAAAAAGCATTAATTAGTAAATATTTTTATTAGTATTTCATATGATGACTTGTGCTTACCTTATGCCACTAACACTGAACACATTTCAATAATTAAACTATTAACAAAGTATGTTTTGTGCACTTAATTTTAGTGGCTGAATTTTAATTTGGGCAGGTTCCAGTCCCAGATATAGAATTTATGTGGACATTTGCTGTCTTGAATCTTCATCTGATCCTTTTGAAAGAATGTTATTGGGATCTTCTGATTGGACCTGCATATGCTTATATATCTTGTTTTCGCACTCAAGGTAACATAATTGGATTCTTTATTCCTCTGCTTTTGTTTATACGACCTATTTTTTCAAACGTTACGAATTTATGATATCCTAATGTAATGGATTTGAGGCTTTTATTTGGGTAAGAGATTTTCTCTCATATTGATTGTATGAGTAATTATTGTGAGGTTTATAGAGGAAAAGGGTTCTCTCATCTACTAGACTAGTCTTTTTGAGTGAGTTTTTACGTTTGTTCTAAAAAATGGTATCAGAGCAGACTCAGAGTTGTGGCCTGGGTGAGCCAGTTGTGACTGGCGAGGACGTTGGGCCTTACGAGGGTTCGAATGTAATAAATCGGATTTGTGGCTATTACAAGTTTAAGAGACTCTATCCCACAATTGTATGGGCAACTAATGTGGAATTTATAGAATATGGGCAACTTATGGGGGTTCGAAAGTCATGAATTGGATTTGAGGCCATTATAGAATTATGGGACTTTATCCCATGTCAGAATTATGGGACATTAGTTTAAGATATAAATGATCAAAATTATGCGTAAAAAATAATATGTAGCAAGTATAATAAAACAGAGGAAGTATGTCTAAAGTGAACCTAGCCTACACTATTTTTATTGTGTATCAACATTTTATTCACTAATCACTTATCACTCTCCACTCTACTTAATTACACCCTCTTACTTATACTCCTTAAATTTAAAATTGATGCACATTACTTTCATGTGCACTAAGTCTATACACAAAACCAACTCATAGTAAATATACCCTCTCACCTACTAAATTAGTTTTTTTTTGGTAAATTCTCTCATTATATTCCAAGTGATAAGTATTTAGTTTGAGTCATAGTTGTGCCAATGCTTACAAGTTTCATTATATTCTTGCCACATTTCATAGTGTTTTATCATAATGATAAAGGAGAAAGTTGTTTATTAGTGGCAATGACATTTTATTTTCCAATGCCATAAAAAGGCTTTCACTTAAAAGAGGAGTTTGAAGGTACTAAATCTTATTGTAATAAAAAGACTATTTTCAATTGACCTTAGTATAAAACATCATCTACAGCTTTATATAAATAAGAAATACACATGATTTAATAAGTTCCCCACCAAGGTTGCTTTTTTTTATCTATAATTCTTTTTGCTACCTGTATTTTCTCTAGTTTGACTATAATAGACTCTTTGATGCTTAACAAACAATTCATTTAAAAGTGTTTGTATTGTTGGATGACCAATTTAAAGTTAAGTAATTAGTTATTAGATAGTATATTATGAAGTAATTTAATTTTTTTTATGTTTTTCATTAATATAATGGTTAAAGGGTAAAGACTAATGATTATTAAAGCAATGATATTTTTAGCTTTAGTTGTTTCATTATGTATTAGATAAACTAAGTTTTATTCAGCATGAAAATAATTAACAATGTAATTCTTTTATCTTATTTTCTCTATTCTTTTGTGATCTCAACATAACATAAGTAATGCACGTCAAATATCAGTTGAAAGCATGAGATATCTTTCGAAATGGTCTAAAATACGAGTTTTTTACACCTTTACAATGCAAGAGTATTGATTCCTTTTTTTAAAAAAATCTTTATATCATGATTGATGCAATGTGATGCAGCCTTATTTTTACAAGCTCGAGTTTCCTAATAATGCTTTAAAAACATATTTTTTTAGTATGATTTTGAAAACAAAATTTGCATGCCAACTTCTTTGATAATGCTTCTCTACCTCTGAACATCTGCTTTTTCCTATAAAATTACATTTTTGTTACTAATGTAGTCTAATAAAGAGACTCTGGGTGAGACTTAGAGAGTTATTAGAATTGTTTTGATTCGGTTTAAAATCTAATTTTGTGTTTATGTTGGATTATATATTATTGTAAATTTATTTTTAAAGTCGGGTCAAAGTCGAATTCAGTTATAGAGTCGGATAAATATCAAATCGTCGGATTTGTTTTGAAAACCTCTAACAATTACCAATTAATTTCTACTAGTTCTATGAAATCTTATTCTTTAATAGACTTTAAACAGGAATAGTTTATTATGTTGTTAAAACTATATGAAAGTCATATCCGTACCAAGTTGAACTAAAAGTATTGGTTATGGCTCTATAGAGAATCTAAACAAGGGGGTGGGGGCATAGTGACCTTAAATGGGATCGAGGGGATTAGAAGATCAAGCCCTTGTGTTTAACGGTGTGTTTACTTATTAGTATTAATAATATTGAAAATTTAATGTTGAACTTTAAAAAGGATTATAGTAGATAGATAAGAATAGCGTAAATGAAAAGATTTTGATTGAAGAGTAGGCATATATTGAGAATTAAATTTCAAAACGAAGATATAAAAAAGAGCTTAGGAAGAAATTGTGCACGTACAACTAGGTAAAATTAGATGACGCGTATAAATTTTACACTTGTCCCTTATTTTGGTGGTCTCAAGATTTATAATTTTTTTATTATCAGATATTAATGCATATATTAGAACGACTCAATAAATTATGTACACTTCTTATTTATGTAAAGATGTAGATAATATTTACAACCAAGGGTCAATCATAAAGAACTTCTTTGTTATCATTCACAAGGGTAACTCTAACCCCAAAACCATACGTGGATGGGAGTCACTTAATGACATTATGTTATATTATTGAAAATAGAATGAATGCAAATAACGATTATAATCAAGATCAGTCAATCAAAAACAACTTTATTATTACATTGAGGATAAAATTGCGTATATCTAATTTGTCAAACCCGTTTTTACATAATGAAATATTGTTGTCGTTCCCAAAAACAGTATTCTAATCCTTACAAAGTTGGCTAGTAAAGAGAAAAGACCCTTTATGAATTACATGGTGAGTGTTTAATAAAATGTTTTGATCCAATTATACTTAATCTGGTTTTAAGTGTACTTTTATAAAAACAAAAATAAATATAGAAGTGTTATCCGTACCAAATTGAACGACGCTTCATACAATTTAGGTATATGTAAGTTGACCCTTAAGAGAACCTAAATAGTAGCATTTTTAGTAAAGAGGAGAATGGGGATTACTAAATACTATCGATCATTTCGGTCATTTTGCTCTATTAACTTTTAGTATGAAAATTAAACCGTTGAGTATAATGGCTTAAGTAGTGAGATAATTTACAATAAAAGAGAATATAGAGTAAATGTAATAAAGGTATTTCTGAAAATAGAAATACAAATAAATTTATTGAGACAAACTAAAATTAGAAAAGAAAAATTATCGAAAATAATTCAGTCTATCACTCATACCCTGCGAATAATCTCACATTTGAATTATGATTTAATAATCTTACCTTTGCTATGTATCAGCTTTTAGCATACACAATGATCTGAACCACCACAACCTCATCCTTCATCTTCTATACTCAATATGTTAAGAGTAAATACATATTAAAGATTAAATTATTAAAAAATAATCAATAACACAAATGAGTAAAATGTTAGATTATTATAGAGTAAATCGAGTGATAAAGAGGAGGAATGGGCCTTATCTAGAAGTGCTGTTAATTTTCTAGTTTAGAAGGCAGTGCCACAAAGCAGTGAGATTAATTTTACACCGACCGTCGGTATGCTCATGCTTTTGTGCTTGAGTGCACTAATATTCATTATTCATTGGGTCTTACATGCTAGTGGAATCATGCTCTTGATAATTGTCTTTATGTGACCTGAAAATGCATTTTTAAAACCTTAGGTTGCATTTGTATTTATGTATAAATACCATTTCCACATCTTTAACTTCTCACAATACCAACTTCAATTAGAACTACATACTTTAACTTGACTATACTTTACACTTGTTGTCATTAATGGCTTCGTTCAAATTTAAATTCTCGTTTTGCCTTGTCTTACTATTCAAAATTTTGTTCCAAATCTTTGCTCGCCCTCTCCCAGTTGCACCTACATTGTCGTTAATCAAGTATGAAAGCGTAGCTTCGTTTCCGAGCCCCATTGCTCGTCCTGAACTCGTACCAAAACCACCCACATTATCATCGGTTGATGATAAAGATTTTAATGCATTTTCAAGCTTCGTAGCTAACCCTCCACCAGTACCGTTACATGTATCACACACATTATCGACGAATAATAAGCATGATATGATCCAACAAGCCAGAGAAATGTTCAAAGGTAGATTACAAAGAGAGGATGTTATTAGAAGTTATTATGTATCTGATAGAGTGACTCCAGGAGGACCTGATCCGCATCATCATTAAAGTATAAATGTCAAAGCAAGACTTTAGGTGAACCTCATGTCAATCCCAACTGACTATTGATTACGTTTTTCTTACCTCGTTCTTAGTATGCCAAAAACATAACTTTTCGCATGTCGACTGTCGAGGGAGGGAAGTGTAATTTTGTGATGTAAAGAATATGTATCCTTACATTTTTCAAGAGAATGAGTGGCATACAAATTCGTTTTGTCACCATCTAAATGACTCTTCATTTCTGATTTCACTACTTGAAACAAGTTTTTATATCATCATCATCTTTCACACTTTTTCTGTGTAATATTTTTCTGTCTATCTGAATTTGATTCATCAAATTCAAAAAGTTTTGACATTTTTTTAGATGCATTAAATTCAAAGAGATAAAGAAAAGACATATACGACTCGTTTAGTTAATTAGTAATACTAAATAGTGGTAATAAAAATAATTCATAGTGTGAAATTTCATCACAAGTATCATGTCATTTCCATGGTAAAGAAACTCTAATCACAAAAAAGTTATTTTATTTACAAATTTTCATTATCACCTAATACCACATCTCTTAATGGTAATGCATTGGAATGAATTTGATGAAGAAAATGATATGATTGAAGTTGGACAAACATGGCCATCAATGTAACCAAGAGATTTTTCAACCAAATTACACTAGTTTTCATTCTTATTACCACCGTTTATTACCACCTACTAAACGGGCAGTTAGAGTTAGAGTATGCTATTACTCATGAATTAAAATACTTGTATATCAATAAAATATTATGATTTACTTTCAATATTGGTATACATTAGTCATAGCCGTTGATTAATAAGGGCAAAGTGTGCTATCGTCCGGGGCCCCAAATTTTTAGGGCCCAAAATATATTTTTTTCTATATAAGTTTGATATTAACTTGAATATAATTTATATATAATCTACACTTATTGCTATGTAATATGAATTATTAAGTTTTTTTTAATTAATTAAAATATCAACCATACAAAACAAAAATAGATTTTATTTTGTTATTAGGCCTTAATTTTTTAGGTGCTTTTTTTATTTTTCGTACTGGAGCCAAAAATAAATGAGACGGCCATGACATCAGCTAATTAGTTTCTCTTATTTTCTCATAGCATCCAAGGAGAAAAGGGGTTACCATACCATTTTATATATTGCTATGATTTTCTATTGCTCGAACTCTTCTACTCTTATCACAAATGATCCTGTTGAATCCTTAACACTCCTACATGAACACGAAACTTAGCTAAGATTAGTTCAAATTCTCCATATATTTTCATAAATAGCAAGTTTTAAATGCCACCGTCTTATCATTGAGAAGAGACCATACAATTAACATATGTCTAATTGATTATTTTAAGATTATAGATAATCGCTTTCAGATTATAATTGATCACTCTAAGACTATAAAAAGTTATCACTTTTTCAAACTTTAAGTGATCATTTTAAGGTAATCAGTGATCATTTTTAGACAATAAATATATATTAGATCAATCCAATAAAAATGTTTTGTCCGTAAAATCGTGTGTTTCATAAAATAAGCTTAAACACATATCCCATTTGAACATTAGAGTAAAAATCCAATTAAGATTATTATAAGTATGCACAAAGCTTCTTGTTTAAGTAGTCTTAGATATTGTTATTGCTGAAGGCCTTGTTAGTTTGTCCCTATCTGTTTATCACACTTTCTTTTTTAGTCGATATTTTTTGTTTCGCTATAATTTTTTTTATGAAAATTTTCCAATCACTTTTATTTATTTTTTTTTTATGCTTCAATTTTCTTTTTAATATCATCTAAACAATTTAATGATCTCATCATTTTTTAATCTTTGTGCAAAATTTGTAATACGTACATTTTAATAAATTTGTTGTTTGAATGATGTAAAAAATTTAAGTTAAATATATAGATCAACTTATAAGATCATAGCTAAAATAAAAAATATAGTAAATTTCGCAGGTGAATTAAAATTAAAATGAAATATACAGATAATCATTAGCTACTAGTAACTTAGTCTTACAAGTAGTTTTGATGAGTATACACAAAGAAGCTCTTCATCTTATAAAAGTCAAGAATTATTGCTTTTTGGAAGAAGGATCTATATCAAATACTAACATCCAAATTTAACTTTTTGGTGTATATTTGCTTCTAACATACATGTTCAGTGATCTGAATTACCACAGCTCCACCCCTCTTCTCCCACACTAGATACGCTGGGAGCTAATACGTACATATTGAAGTTGAGATGATTAGAAAATAACTAATAGTTGAGATTATTCATAATGGATAAGTAAAATATTAAACTATTTTTAACAATTTTTCTTTTATTTTGAAGATCGGGCCAAGTATGAATTAAAAATTCAATTTCTAATGAACTTATTTATAAATTGTCTAAATCTACCATCTTAATCAATAAATTTTGATTATTCATATCTTTCTCCCTTAATGTATATCATTTATGTCATATTTAGTCTTATCTACACTAAAAGTTACAATTGTGTTTATTTTACATTAGTGGAATCCATGCTCAATAGGATAAGGGTAACTTATGGTAAATAGAATGATAAAGATGACAATTACTCAACTCAAATACTTAAAAAGATTGATGACTCAAGTGATCAATAGAATTAGAATAAGTATATGGACTCGTTTCATCTTCTCATGGTTGGACAGTTTTATAAAAGACTTGCATGTTTTAATTATACTTAATGTAAAAGTATAAAAAATAAATATAAATAATATTTGTATTTGAGACGAATTAAATAAAATTTGATTTGATTACATTTAAATTCATTAAGATTAAACTTGGCCAAGACCATCTCAAATTGAGACCAAGAGTTGGTCGGCCCAATTTGCGCGTGTAACAACATCACACGTTTTTCCTTGTTTTTTCCATTTCTGGGTATTTATCAAAAATTGAAATTTTTTATTTTAATTGATTTGTTTAAAGTTTACTTTAAGTTGAAATTGATACCTTTAAGGTCAAAATTTGATACCTTTAAGATTAAAATTGAAAAATATCCAGAAAATGGAAAAAAAAAATGAGAGAAAGCTTGTGAGGTTGATATACACGCGAATTAAGCCAGCCCAAATTAACGGTCTCATTAAGAGGCCGTCTTGTCTAAGACCAGCTGACAAAGTTTTTGAAAGTTAGAAATATTTTAGTGACATAATCTACCTGGTTGTTATGAAAAGTATCAGCCCAATAAGAATCTACCAATTAAAGTCCAGCTTGGTAAAGAAGTCTATTTCATGTATCGTCATCATTGTCTTTTGCCTCTTGATAAGGTCAGATTGTTAGGCCCATATTTCAACTTTCCTTAGGTTGTAGTAGAGTTGGCCAATGAAATCAGGTTCTTGTAAGATAACGATCTTTATATAAAAAGTTTACCCAAATTTTTGTTAGAGACGGTTTTTTTAAGAGATCATTTTTAATTGGGCCGGTTCATTATATATCTTTTAAAATATTGTAAGTTGGCATTAAGATTGATATAAGTAGACATTTATGATATTAAAATTAGGCATTAAGGATACGGAAAGTAAGCATTAAGGATAATGTAAATAGGCATTATAGATATGTTAAGTAGCCATTAATCTTTAGCGGAACGGACTTGAAATACGTTTTTCCAAGAGACGGTCTCTCTAGAAACTAGCTGAAAAGTTTATATGTTAATGATTTATATTAGTTGCTTATTCAATCTATATATTTCCTCTGTTTTATTATACTTGCTACATTTTACTTTTTACGTAATCTAATGTGTTATTTTGATTATTTATATATTGAGCTACACAAATCTAAAAATTATAAAAAATTAATATCATGAAAGCTTGCGATTAGACGATTTAAATTAGATCCCACTTGGTTATATTTTTTCTTACACATGAGCCGCAATATATAAAATAAGCTTTAATGATGAATAGTGTCAATTGCTCTAATGTAGCAACTATTTTAGAACGGAGGAAGTATAAAATATATTTCATGGTGAAACTATCTCATACAAAAATTGGTACAATAAAAAATTAGATTTGAATTGGCCCGATCAATTTAGAAATATATTTCAATCAATGTGAGATTTAGATTCAAACATAAACTGGCTTGTTCAGCGCCAAGTAGTTGTGGAGATAGTTGTTAGTTGTAGATAGCTATAATTGTATAATTATTTGGTTAGTCTAATCAACAATATATATAAATTAATAATGTACGACAATAGTAACAATTTTGGTATCGACATAAATATAATTTCTTGAGAAAAATATAAAAACAATGTTAAAACGCTACTTTTGATTCGGAATGCAACAAGTGGTAACATCTTGAAAAATAGTTACCGCACCACTAAACACGATCTAAAGTAGTTTTTTGTCAAATAATACTTTTTCTAAAGTATTGTTTCAATTACAGTAAACTATTACCTAAACCATAATGTTGAAAACGCCTTAAAATCTTTAATTTGTAAACATATAATGGACTAAAACAACAAATTAAAGTCTAGAATGATTAGGGATTTATTTTGGACCCTAGACCTATTAGACTTAATAATAGTAATTATTATTTGCAAAAGACTACCTCAAAATTATTTTTATTTTTATTTTTGCAATAAACTATTTCAAAAGTTATAAATAACACTAAATCAATAGATTTTAATATTTTTTTAGTCTCTTTAAATTTGCTATATTAAACAAATTAAAGTGTAAGCTTTAAAATTATTTTGCAGCAAATTTAAAAGAACAAATATATTTTTTTATTATGAGTTGAATTTGACTCTAGACCGAACGTGCCATTTGCCTATGAGAAAATTCTCTTTGAATTTATTTCTCCACTATTAAAGTAAGAATAAAAAATTTAGGCTGAATTTAAGTGGACATATAACAGCCGAACATGTGAAATGAAGTCATTAATGACACAATCAATATTTAAATAAATATATTTTAGATTCTTTTAAGGTTTTAATAACAATTTACGTGGAAATCACCATCTCTAATCATTGTGGATATCAGATATTCATATCCCAAAATAGTATATTTTTTAATCTTTCTTTTCTACACCAATTTTTTTTGGTACAACTAACTATACATAGCAGTGGACCTTGGATTTTTACACCCCTGAGTCCAAGAAATTAATTAGAGGAGTCATAATATATTTTACTTAAAATTTTAAATATTTTTTATTATAATTTGTTTTAAGAAAATCGATATAAATTATAATTTATGATAAAGCTTCGACACTTACACATCTCTTATTACATGTATAGCTTAGTATCTCACAATATGTATTTATGCTAATAATTGACTAAAGAATGTAAATTTTATTGGAAAATTGAATGTAAAATCCTTATCAATTGCCAATAATAATGACTAAATTTATCATTTTATATCTATTACATAAAATTTTATATTTCCAAAATATTTTTATACCTTAAATTTTTTTTAATTATTTTATAAATATTTGATTGGAAACTAATCAAGGATATTAGTATAGGATGTGCAGACTATTCATTTTTAAAAGTATGTTGAATAAACTTGATTGTCATTCAATTGTAGTATGTAGTATATCCGTGTATGCGACACAATTCAATATTTTTTAAAGAATAGTTACGCTTTGAGAGGTGACATAAAAAATTAGACCTAATAATCTGAGAAAAGTGATACATGCTCTAACCGAAATAAGACTAAATTGTTGGTTTAAATAGGGGTAGATGCATGCTTTAAAAGTTGTGGGGTTATAAGAACTTTACGGCTGGAGGCTAGGGCTAGTTGGGGCCAATATTTGGCATTTGCCTGCCGCCACTCATCGACGTATAAGCCCACATGTAGACCACCTTGTCGCCAAGAAAATAACTATATAATCCATTATAAAAGTTTCAATCAAAAGTGGTCTTCTTTTTGCTGTCCACTATTTCTCGACCCCAATTATTTTTAGTAATTCCTCCTCTAAATACTCGCATCTAATTCTGATATGTTGGTGCAAAAAAATATTATTATCATTTATAAATATTATGGAACGGATAAGATATAAGCTTTATATGAACTCTCTCATTATGAGATAAACTTATATAATTAGTTTATTTTTCTAACTGATCACTTTAAGGTTATAAGTGATCACTTTAAGGTTGTAAGTGATCACTCTGAGTACAAAAAGTGATTACTTTAGAATTGTAACTAATCACTTTAAGGTTATAGGTAATCATTCTATGAATATAAAAAGTGATTACTCTAAAATTGTGAGTAATCACTTTAAGATTATAGGTAATTAATTTAAAATGGTAAAGATACTGTGACACCTTTTCATTTGAGAATTTGTGCTTTAGTCCATTGTAAAGTATTGAACTTGATGCAATTGATATAGGATTTATAAACAAATTTCCTATCTCACTCTTTTTAGTGAGCTCACTTGTTTGTCATATAACATTAAGCATAACTCTGAAAAAATCTCAATTAATTATTATTTTTTTTCAGCCTACTCAATAATTAAATAAAATATAACTAAAATTTGAACTATGAATATTATTTAAATAATTGAATATTCCACTTTCTTTCTCTTTTGACTCCATTAGTTTTCATGGATTTGTTTCAAGGTATTCTTAATAAGGAAATCAACTCAACTAAGCTTTATAGCATGCTTTGCGGCGGGCGCCCACCTATTCCAGCTGTGCTAGCTATGTCTAGGCTTGTTAGTAGTTCCATTTTTTAATAGTTTCTTAAAAATTATAAAATGTTAATATTATGAAAGTAGACGATTAAACAATTCAAACAAGATCCCACTTGACTATTTTTCTTTTTACACATTTATCGCAATATACAAAATAAGTTTAAACGATAAACAGTGTCAATTATTATTATATAGCGAGTATTTCAGAACGAAGTAGCTATTGTGTTGCTTGGACTCTTCATTGCTAAATCTTTTTATTATCACCATAAGATTGCATATACTCGGTCTGTCATACTTCATAGATAAAAGACATTTAGGTAATGAAATTTAACAAGCATTTCTATTTCATTAAGAAATTAAGATCAATAAACATGATAGTCTTCCGATTAGAGATGATCAAAATTATCATTCAAATAAAAATTTAGGGGCCATGAACACTCAAGTTTTATTTTTTTTAAAATACTCTTATCGTTAAGCCACATTATTAGTGTATATTAGATAATATTCTGCATATATATATATATATATATATATATATATATATATATATATATATATATATATATATATATATATATATATATATATATAATTAAAGATATTAATAATTTAAATAGAGAGTATATTACTTAATAGGATTAGAACTAGCATAAAACACTTCATTTGTTGTGTGTTGTGTGTTGTGACCTCTCATTTCTTTTTTGCATTCTTCTTAAATCTTTGCAAAGACTTGAGTCTTGACTTTAATATAAATCAAGATTCAAAATTATATGAACTATGAAGTACACGTTGTCTAGAAAGCTACGGTTCTACAAGTCGAATCTTACCTATAAATGCGTCACATTTAATCATACTAGAATAATTCACTACATCTTTAACTAAACATATTAACAAATAAAAATTATAATTAAAATTTATAACTATTTTATAATTACCACCAAAAATATATTTAAAAAGTATGTAGTTTTTTTTGTTAGCATTTACATATTAATAATTCTAATAGTACTAAAAAAATAAAATTTTGTCGTAAATATTATTTTTTTTTGGGTAAATTTTGACTTTGATTTTCACTAATCATTCCATTCTCTTAGCCTACCATATATAAAAGAAATAAAAATAAAAGTTTTAATACTACTAAGTGGAAGACCCGATTCTCATTTAGTTCCACCTTAAAAATTCTAGTATACTCGATAGAATGGAAGGATTAGGTGAGAAGCTCGGTCATAGGCTTTCAGTCCGTTGCACAGGTGATCTAGAAAAGATTTGATTCTTATAATTTCATTAAGTATTAGCTAACAATTTGTTTTGTATGAGACCGTCTCACCCTGAAACTGACCTATATAATTAGCATAATTTTCTAATTGATTACTTTAAACTTATAAGTAATTACTTAAATATATTAAATGTACATGGATCAACCCAATAATAATATTCTTAACCGTTTTCATTTAAGAATTTGTGATTAGATAAAATAACAATTAAGTATGATATCACAATCCAATATCCATGAAAACACAATTGACGGTTGCATAGTATTATTCTATGATTTGAGTCGGCGTATGTGGTAGCCTAGTAAACCACATGAAGATCTCTTAGAATATAGACGTATGTAAAAGCACGTTATATGAATGGTTATCATGCCTTTAATTTGAGGTTGGTTTTGGCTAATGCTAGTGGCAACTATGTATTTGTTATTTTTCAATTTCAACCCTACTAAATATTTTATCTCAAAAACTCTCCTATAAATTTATGTAATATTGCAATTTCAATGAATGGACGAATATATTGTTGTGAGGTTTAAAGACGTTAAGAGATGAGTTGCGCTTAGTGTTCATTCAGGTTATTGAGTTGATTTTAAATCAAGTGTTTCAAGATGGTTTAAAATTAAATCTTATATCCACATGAGTTTTTACATAATTTAAAATTTTAAAATGTATTTTGAAGACAGGTCAAATCAAACTCAACTATTAGATAGATTAATATCAAATATGTTTTGAATACCCACTACAACAAATTTAACTTTTCGCAATATTGAATTTAGTGGCATTAAAAAAATGCCACTGATTTGTATTTTTAGTGTAACTATTTTTAGTTTTTATTTTAATTTCCACTATAAAATGATTTAGTAGTGACACTTTACTTGGCCTTTAATGGTATATGTAATTTTTATTATATTCTATAGTGACATGTATGAGAAACGTCACTAGATCCTATGTCGCGAAAAGTTTTAACATGATTTTTTATTATGCAGCTAAAAGATCTAAAAAATATTACTAAATCCACTATATATACCATTAAAAATATAAAATAGTGATATTTAAATTAAATATCACTAATTATCCCATGAAACACAAATTATATTGTAAAGAACTCAGATCTTATTGAGCACTCATGCCTACTTGTAAATTATCCAATCCACTTTAAATTAATAGTAATAAAATATTCTAAAAAGATTCAGTATCACAAAATAAAGATAGTAAACTTTTCCCCTACTACTTTGGGAACGAACGAAAATAACGTTTGGCTATCACACGTTGGACCAACCAACCTAACTAATGCTATATTTCACTTAATTTGTTATATGATTTAGTTTATTTTGACAAATTTACTTTATTTTTTTTATACCACCTTATTGCTTTTACTTTATATGTAATCTCTTTTAATTCTGAATAATTTACTATTTTGATTTATTATATTTAAATTTTTTAATCACTGTATCAAAAATTAATGAGGCTAAATGGCTGGAACATAAGAATAAAGAGCAATTCATAATTTAGTCTGGAAAAAAGAAAAAAATAATCATAATTTATATTTAATTAAAAAAATTAATTTATCTCCATTGAAGTAAGTATCGCATTTTAGTTTCAATATTCGCTTAATCATCTATTTCCTCTAGCCTACCCTAAAAAAGCACTAAATTAGGACATGATCTAAGCAGGACCACTAAGTGTGCATGCTACTGCTGGTCGCTTACTAATTATTCGCGTCACAGGGGCCAAATTACAGTCAGAAAAGCGTCAATGGTCCCTAAATTGCCTTAAATCTCTTGAGTTTTGAATGATTATCTTAATTATAATAATAATAATTATACTTTGATTAAGAGTTAATGACTAAAAAGATCACTCCGTTGACTCTTAGTTTTACCCCTCGTTTGGTAATCGGTACTAATAATAGGAATGGTAACGAAAAGTAGCGTAATTTTGGTATGAATATCTTTTAACAAGATTAATAGTCATACTTATTCTCCTTCAACAATCTCATTTTATTTACTAAATTCATTCCAATGTTTTATCATTTGAATATATGATATTAGGTGGTAATAGAAAATTGTAAACAAAAAAAATTTTTTTATGATCAAAGGTCATTTCCATGGAATGACCTAATACTTATCATGAAAATTTGTAGTACAAATCATTCTTATTACTATAAACTAGTACCGTTAACCAAAAATATGTCGTTATTAGTATAGAGTTATGACAAGATAGGGTTAAGTGAGAATTAAACCTAAAATCTTACCTTAAAAGTAGTATTAATTCTCCAATTGAGATAAAATCCGATTCTCACTCTTTTGACCTTCATAATCATGCTCAACTTTTTTTATTTTCAATAGTTGCTTGCATGTTAAACCCTAGATAGATAAATAGTGTGTATCCAGATTGTTTGAAAAGAAAAATAGGTTATATTTCAGTTGGAGAATAAATATCACTTTTTCGAGTAGTCATAAGTTTAATTTTTACCTAACTTTCACTTTTCTTAACCTACCAAGTACCATGTAATCACTTGTTAGATTTTTTGCTTTCGCGCACTTCAATGCACTATTAAGACCCTTTACATCTTTAGTAGTTATACACATAATTAAAAATGAAGAATAAGAATATTATTATTTTGTAGATAGTAATTAATGTTCAAGTGTAACAACTAATATAAAACAATACTATTATTAAGTGTACACGGAGAAAATAAGTTTTTAAATTAACATAAACATATCCAATGTCCTTGGAGATTTTAAATCAACAAATGTTCATAACAAATTACTTTGTAGGAATAAGTCGCGTAATTTTTTTATAGTACTTTTAATATGAAATTTATTATGTTTGAGAATATTATATTACATTTGAGAATATTATGTTAGAACGTAACAACAAATTATAAATTGAAATCACTTTATTTATACGTACTATTTAAGACCTAATGTTTATTTTTTTTTACTATTTGTATTATTATTATTATATTATCAAAAACACAATATATTCAAATTTGACTTCAGACTATTAAAATTTCATAAACCAAATATCGGATGATAAACGTATAAGAAGTGGAATCTATGGTTGCTTAAGCCATGACCCGAGTTAATAATTAAAAGTTATTAAAAATTAAATAATGGATGATAAATTTACATAATAGAGATGATTGTTCCACTTATTATACTAGTATTTTGAATTCGTCCGTGTCTTTTATTTATGCTTTAATCAACCACTTACCAAAATGCATCAAACATTCTTTATTGTTAGCTTTTAGTGTCAATCATAAAATATAGATCTTGCACTCTATATATATTGCTTATAAAATTTGAACATGACATATCAACCTTAATTCATTTCATTTTCCAACCCTTCATCAATTCAATCATTAATAATAATCATCACTAATTAAACACTAATCATCTTGTTAATCATAAGCTAATTAAAAGAAAATGGCAAGGCATCAACAAAGAATTGCATGCATGATGATGATTAATATGATTATGATCATCATGATCATGATCTTGCTAACAAGTGTTGATGCACGTGTTTATCATGATTTTTTACCAAAGAAAAATGATAGAAATAATTATGATATTTATAAAATATTTAAAGAATTTGGATATGATGATGATAAACTTGAATATCATCGTAGAAGATTTATGCAAATGGAGAATCAAACAAGTGATAGAGTTGCACCTGGAGGTCCTGCTGCTCAACATCATAAATAAATTATTTTCGGCTGTAATCCCGAGTTTTCGACTTTTCCACGTAGTAGACAAATAATTTTTTTCATTCGCGTAGTAACCCTGAACTTTCAAATTACCCATGTGGTAGATAATAGGTTAAGTTTTTTCGTAAATTAATAAGTACTCATTTTGAACATATTTTCGAAAAAATGTGGGTGATCGCAACGTTTGTTTTATGTTTAAAGAGAATATTTGTCTATCATTTGGAAAAGCCAAAAACTCAGGTAATCACCAAAAATTTCGTTTAATTATGACATGTATGAATTTATTTATGTTTTCAATATTTAAAAATGTTGAATTTGGTTATTAAATTGTAAAATTTGATAATTATATATATATGTTGGATTTTTCGCTTTTCAATTGACTTTTTTGTTGGTGCTTAGATTTTTTATGAGGTTTAACACCGAAAAAAATATATGTAAATGTTTTTCTGGCTATAGAAAATTGGTTTTGAGATATAATAAAAATGATTAAGTTATTTTAGGAGTAGTTTTTTTTAAGTAGATGGATGAATTTGTCAAACATCTCTATAAAAAAATATATTAATAAAAATGGGTTAGACTTTTCGCCATTATTTCTATATTATGGCGACTTGACGAGTTTATTGATTATTATTATTATTATTATTATTATTATTATTATTATTATTATTATTATTATTATTATTATCTAATGGTTAAAATATTGTTTGATGAAAATATAAAGCTAGAAATTAAAGATTTATTTTTTTTCTATTATATTCGTCAAAATCTTAATATAGGCTGTAAAGAAAAAGCAATAGAATGTTATAACTATGATAATAGTTAATAAGAAATTTATATGAATTTTAGCCTCTTGAACAATTATGGTCTAGTTTTGTGGTCTATTCTCACCTTAAGTTATGACTTTGTTGCTTCGTCACTGTAAGTATTTTAAAAGGCAGAAGCGATTTAATGATATTAGGCGGTGTTTATTTGAGTCATCGGAAAGATTTCTGATCAGGTGTTTCAGACTAGTTTAAAATGGAGTTCTGTGTGTCCACATTAATTTTTACAGTTTTTTAAATTCATCTAAAAATTAGATCAAATCAAATTATGTTATAAGGTGGATAAATATCATTCATTAAGTCTGTTTCAAACACGTATATGTTTGGGTAATAAAATCTTATTATAATGTTAGATCCTTGTTATACTCGACTTGCAAAATATAGACCAAATACAGATCAAGTAATGCATTGTTGCTTTACCAACTTGATGGGTTATTTTCTATCAAATTTTGGAACTATTTTCGAACTAATTTTACTTCCATAAGTATTGCCAACTTCATGTATAAATATTAATCTTCTCGCATCGTATTGTATCGGTCACGTTATAAATATTACATATAAAAAAAAATAATATAAATTTTTGATGTTGTTAAGATGTAAAAATTACATTTTGAGTCGTTACAAAACATATCTCACACTTTCGGTTTTAATCCTGTTACCAAATGACTATAGTTATTGTTAGATCACAATCATTACTATATTTTTGCACACTAAGATAATCTGGTGTACTCAGTGTAACATCGTTTGTCAGTTAATTAACTTTTTAAATTCATAATTCGCTCAAAATAACTCAAAAATAACCCAAAATCGTTTATAATTCGCTTTTATTGATTCGCAATTCGAAAAAAATAGTAAATGATGGAACAGTGTGGGTGGTGTACTTTCAAAAGATTTGTTTCTAAAAATAGTAGGATCTACGACTAATTAGTAATTATGGGGTGAATCTTCCACTAAAGAGGTGAACAGTATTTCCTTATTTGTCTTGATGCAGTTTATACAGTTCCTGAACAGCAAAAAATACTGCTGTTAGTCTACCACCACCACCACCATTATATAGACGTGCCTTGCAAAGAAGTATTTTTATTTCTAGGAAAAGTTCGATGTTTAGGTACAAATCCATTCTTAATTTGATCACTTAACGTACTCTTTCTTTTATTAGCATTTGGTTGAAATTAATTTGGAGGCTCCTAATTAGAAATTGCGTACGTTTTGGATCCTACAAATCTCAAAAACTGCCGAAGGTACGGTTTGTTTGATTGTCGATGTTAAATAGTAAAAATGATGATGGAAATTTAGTTTTTTAGTGAGAAAATTTTGTGTACTTTAATCATTTTAGTTTCTTCATAAAATTCATTATTCGAACGAATCATCATTTGGATAGGTAATATTAGATAGAAATGAAAATTAAATTATGAACAAAAAAAACTTTTTTATGATCAAAGTTTCAGCACAATAGAAATAACATGGTACATTTCATAAAAATTAACAGTATAAATTATTGTTATTACTACGATTTAGTACTGACAACTAAAAGGATAATAACAGATAGATATGGGGTACCGAAGTGTTATTGATAGTATCTAATTTCAATGACTCTTTTAAACATAATCTTCAATAGGGCCGAATTCGAATTCAAGTCCGAGTCTAACAGAAAATTTAAAGGTTAAGAATATGATCTTATATTTAGACACTTAATTCATATATATTTAGGACTCATCCAAGACCCTAAGACTTCGAATTTGGATCTAGTTTTCTAAACCCTTAAAATAAGAGTTTGGGTCCAAACTCGACTCTAAAATTAGGGTTTAGATAAAAAATGTTCATCCTTATATTTATTGTTCTCAATTGAACATGAAATTTTTTTTTCAAGTCTCATCTGAAAGTCTCACTTTTCTATCCCTAAATCCCTCCATACAAACACCCCTATAGGCTGTATCACAGTATAAGCATTGTTAATTATGAATAGTATGATCAAGAAGAAATTAAAAACAATGTAAAATAGAAAATCTATTTTGTTATATGTTAAGTTACGTAAGTTTAGTATTCCATACATGAAGTAACAATCCATTGAAAACAACTTGTGCAAACACCCATTACATCTTGGTGCCTTATATAAACACTTCTAGCCAATGCTTAACCTTCAACAATATTGTATCACAAACATCCTCTACATACATTGTACTGAATACATTTTTCTACTTATAAACAATTCATGATATCTAGGGCAATAATGATTATGATCATCCTAGGTTACGCACTTCTTCTAGGGTTATCAATGCTCAATTTTCCTATCGAAGCTACAAGGATGTTGAAGGACAATAGTTTTCGGTTTGTTCTCGATCATCCGGGTGTTGGAAATAGTTACGATAGATCTTTGAGTTCAGTCCCTAGTCCTGGAGTTGGACACAAATATGGTCGGTTTCTACAATCTATTCCTAGGCTTGGTGTTGGAAAAAATCATGAGCTTTTATTGAATTCAAATCCAAGTCTCAGAGTCAGACATAACTACGACAGATTTTTGAAATCTGTTTCTAGTCCTGGTGTTGGAAATAACCATGAACGTTCATTATATTCAGTTTCAAGTCCTGGAGTCGGACATGACTACAACAGATTGTTGGAATCTGTTCCTAGTCCTGGTGTTGGAAATAACCATGAACGTTTATTACATTCAGTCCCAAATCCTGGAGTTGGACATAATTACAACAGATTTTTAAAATATGTTCATAGTCCTGGTGTTGGACATGACTATAAACAATCTTTACACTTTGTTCACAAGGTCAAATTTGAAAACAAGTATTGATCATTCTATGCCGTCGTTCATCATCCTAATGCCAAAATATGAAACCTTCTTCGCAAAATGTTCCTAGCTTGAATTTCAAATACATAAGCTGAAGTCCATATTGTAATATATCCTTATTTCTTAGTCTAAGTACTGTTATAGACACATTTGTACTAAATGTCTACTGTCACTAATTCTTATAGTACTTTGTTTTCAAAGCAATACTTATAATAAATTTTTCAAAATACGAATTTCATCGCTTTAATGTTAAATTTGATATTATTAACGGCTACTTAGAAACTATAAGTTTGCTTGTAGTAGTATTACATTGACTTGAGACAATTGCCACCTTGCCGATCTTTTTCGTAGTTGCACCGTGCATGATACGATAAGTCGGGTAGATTTTGATGTCAATCAACACAGTCACAATCGAAAACATCTAATGAGATCTGAGTTAACGGTTTTCTTTCAATGCCATTGATGCATCCATACAACCAGCCAAAGTCTACAGCAATTCCTTGATCCCCTTTTTGTTCCAAGGATATAACCAGTTCAGCCACTCTTGTGAGATACCATCTCTTAAAGAGACGAACTCAAAGCAAGAAGTCCACACTCTTATTAATTAGGCTATTTAGCCCATATATCTAATGCGTCTCTCACAACAAGTTGTGTAACCGGTAAGCATTAATAAATATTTATCGGAAAATACAAGCAACCCAATGCTATGAGGTCAAAATTACCTAGATGTTACATAAATTTCAATTTGGGTGAGTTTAGCTTACTATAAAGGATGTCAAAATAGAGGCATAACTCAATAAATTCTGATTAAATATCTAGAAATCCTAGGTGATGCAGGCTGCAGATACTACTACTTCGGCTGAGATGCTGGAGGTTGGGGAGTTGCGGTAGGTTGGTGGTGCGGGTATTGGGCTGGAGGGTAATGCTGGTAATGAGGAGGCGGTGGTGGTGGCATATAACCATAAGGTGGGTAAAACGGTTGTTGATAGTGACCCGAGGAAGGCGGCATACCCGGGTAGCCATATGGTTGGTGTACTTGAGGCTGCTTTTCAGATCCGTTTTTGTTTTCCTCCAACCCAGATGCACTATTTGAGGATCCTTCATGAGATGGGATGAGCGCACCCATTCGTTGTGGATCCATAGATGGGTAGAACGCTCTATCCTGCTGCGGTGGGAGTGGAATATTAAAATACGGCACCGGTGCAGAGATCTGATCCTGACTTGTGCCAGGAGGAAGAAGTTGAGTCTGTTGCTGAGATATGACGGCTCTAGGAAGCATCCCACTGTGTGCCACTGCAGCCTGTTGTGCTGCTTGTTCAGCGACATCTGTCTCAGGCTTGGGCTGTTGAGGTCTACCCCACATTAGCTTCAGCCTCAGACCCCTTATGACGAGTTTGTTCGATAGTTCTTCTGCAGCCTTTTCTGCGGCTTCTCGAGTGGTGTATGTCACAAAAGCGCAAGCTCGCTGGAGAACCATCCGAATAGACTCTATTTCACCATGGGCATAAAAGTTATCTCTAAGGTCTTGCTCGGTAATTCTGGCATCAAGTCCACCCACATATAGAGTCTTGATGCTCTCATCCTCTGGAGGCTCGAGTGTCTGCATTTCACCAGCCTTGTTGAGCAGCTTCATTGCAACTGGGTCGTTCACTCTGTTAACAAAGTAAACCATGATCAGGGTCAAGTTGTACAATTGAAATGAAACAGATAAAGGGCCAAAAAAACGGAACACCGATAATGTAAACAGTTTCAAACTAACAGAAATGACAGCGTGAAAGATTAAATTAGTACATCTTTTCCCTTCCCCAATACCCCCACATTCTTTCCTTCAGCGCCACTCCCATGATATGGCCAAAAAAACACCACAGAGCTAAATGGCCCTAAGTCCATGCAATAACCTAGGGAGCCATCCTCTCAAAAGATTGCAAATGAGCATCCTTCATATAGTGCGCCGCCTAGGGATGATGTATTTAGTCATATTTTACGGAAGATATGGAGATCTCTAATTTACCGAATTAAAAATGAAGCTAAGCATCCATGGGTTGAATACTAGTGCACCAAAGTGAGACAAAGAAGAGACTTTTTACTTACCCATAGTAACGGTCCTTGATGTTTTGTTGTGAGAGCTCCCCGGTGTCAGGCATCTCATGCCTGTAAGGACACTCAGAACCTCTAGTACATTCACCTCTGATATAGAAACTGCAAACGTGAGCTCTGTTTCTTTTGTAATACGGTGTTGTTCTCTGAAGCTTCAAAATAGTGTCATTAGCCAGCACCTTTCCATAAGAGGAATCATAATCCAGACCAGCTCTCGCCTATCAAAAAACAATTAAAAAAACTTGAAAATTTACTTTCCCAAACAAATAAAAGCAAAACAAAATAATAACATAAATCTCAATCTTTGTTCATTGTTGAATACAAAAAACAGCATAATTTCCAATGTTACATGCTTCACATAAAGGGGTTTGAATGCCAAGATGAAGAGCTCTACTGGCCAGAATATCACACTTACACCCAGACCCGGTAATCACAGACAAGACCGTTAGAAGCAAGGTAGGATAAGGGGATAATCACCCCCAAGGAACCCGTAGAGGGGTTTGGTCCGAAGTCCCAACCTCTCGGTTGTGACATGTGAGACACGGAATTTATCACTAAGACACACCTTGCTTGGCTATGGGATAAATAATACTCCTATGAGATAGCTCAAAGTAGGAGTTAATAACGTTGGTGACAACTGACAAACATCATGGGCCCCGCTTTTTGTTGCTTCTTTCCCTCTATATAATGCACAACTAAAAGTCACTTGCATAACAATTTGTTTGACTAGAGGTAAAATAGAGCACCTCCTTCACCTGGCTACACCTGGGCAGGTCGGATGTGTCCAAAACCATATCATCACTAACCCTAGTGCCGAGAAGCTCTTGTCGGCTATTAGAGAAAATCCACTTGTTCGGTCAGATATTCCTCTCCCTCAACTAAAACTAACAAATAACACCTTCTGATTTCGAGAAAACAAAATAGACATTTAAAAAAAGCAATCTTAAAAGGGAGGATACTCATTGCCCAAGATGGCAACAATATATCCTTCTATTAATATAAAAACAATAGGTACATACCTTGCGGTCATGTTCCTCTGCAAAATATTCCCTATTGACATCACTCTTGGGGATGGCATCATTGGTATTGATGCTAAGGGCAGTATCTCGAACTTGAACAGGCAAACCATACTCAAGATCCAAAAGGCATACTTGACATACATTTTTCAATTTACAGCATGTCTGGCAAATCTCAGTTTTCTTATATCTTGCATCTCTACCAGGTCTCCATCGGAAAACTGTAAATGGCCTTGTGCAGATCTTACATTCTTTATCGTATTCTGCTTTTGTCTGCAAGAAGAACATAATCAATATTGAAAAAGTTCCCTCAAAATTAAAGAGATAAAATACAAAAAAAAAAGTTCATATACATTGGAGAACTAGCTAAGTTGAGAAAACACCCAAAAGAAAATTTATATGTTTAAATACCATATTAATAAATTTCCCGAAAATCCAATAACATCAATATGATGATTAAACGATTATGAAGAAGCTCAAGAAGTATGTATCATAAATATCCCAAAAAATCATTAAGAAAGAGGGAGTCCATAGTTAGTTTCCTCCTCGATAATCGATATACAGTTAATCAATGAAGTTATCAAGCAGTAACAATCTCCCCAAGCTATCCAAAAAAGCATACACAAAACCTTAGTGATGTAATCCGGCACAGTTCATTTAGTAATTATATAATTTGAGCTTGGCTCATGAGCAACTCATATTATTCATTTGAGTTTACAACCAGCTTATTTCATATGGGGGCATTCGTTTCCATAAACCAGCCATTTGTGTTCGAAATTTGTTTAGAAATTTAAATTATTATCAAAAATCCCATCACAATTGCACGAGTAATGACATCAAATCTAATAATAGACATGCAATCAAAAGTACAAACAATTCTTAAATCAATACTATCATGTAAATGAACTGTTCATGAACTTACAAATAAACGAATAGTAAGATTCTCTCAACTATTATAAATAACGACCAAAGACGAGTTATAGTCGAGCTCAAATCTGAGTGTCTCATCTCATTTCTACCACTAACTTGTTAGATAGTAAATGACAGTCATATAGGGGTATATATGGCAAGCTCCTACTTGTGTTAAAAGCCACAAAATACAAATGCTGTGAATTTGTGAACCATACGAGGACAACACTCTGATTGTGAATGAATATCACTCTAATTCAAAATTATAACAGCACAAGCATTTACTGGCTACGGCATGCAGGTTCTACAATAAGAGACTTATTTTTGTTTTCATATAACTTAAAAAAACATTTCAAAAAATCTCAAAATAAGTAATAATAACACCACGTGATTCACTAAAAAGCATTAGAGTTTCAAACAACAAGATGGAAAACTATTTCAGTAACTTTAAACATGAAACAAAGGAAGTTAGTATATAATGGGGAAGCATACCATGCGGACATAGGGATTGTCACCAAGGCAAGATTCACATATAATGGGGAAATCAGAACGTTCCCACCCATCTGCTTCGAGATCTCGGAGTAGCCGATGCGCCATCAGTGTTGTTCTCAAGAATCAACAATAGTACAATACCTATTATTCAGGTGAAAGAAAAATTGTAGCCAAAAAAACTTAAAAGCACCTTGTGTTGGAGGAAAAAATATATACAAGTACATCCTTAACAAGAACATATGGAAATTAGTAGAAGTGTAAAACTCTAATCGTCTCTTAACCCTAATTCCTCGTCCCCCCTGCACCTTTGTTTTCACTTTTTCCCAAAAGATTAATTAAATGAAACGGAAGTGATTTTGATTCAGATGTTGCAGGCTACAGCATCCGTGTCCAATGTCCATGATTCCATCCAGATTCCAGATTGACAACCAGGCTTACCCTTTGAGTCCAAGCCAAATTTACTTTATATAAGCTTAAATTTTGTGTAAGGAGTTTATTGGTCACCTTAAAATGCATTAATACACAATTGGTTACTTAAAGCATTCAGGAATCAGGCCCTAGTTTGATCGTTCCTGAAGGTATTCTTCCTGATCATATCCAATTCACCTACCTTTAAAAGTACTACAGTAACACATAATAAAATCTTGGAGGCTCCTAAATCACCAATGAGATCAAAGGGCACGTAAACTTTTCATATAATTCTTACCATTTTCTAAAGTGCAAAAACAAAGGAACAATTAAAAAAAATTAAAAAAATTAAAAAAAAATAAAAACTGAACTTCTAATTATTCCACCCACAACCCCAAAAAACTATCTCAAATTTGATTTCCACTACATAACTAGATTCAATTATCCTAATTCTCTAATTTGTAGTGCAAAAACGCATAATCACAATACAACCCACCAACAACATTCCAATTTTCGAATTTCATTACAAACCCTAGCCCTTAAAACAACATAAGACCTTGATAAATTGAACAGAAAGAAGAAAAAAATCAAAAAGTATACGATCTCTGAATCAAATTACTAAACGAATCAAAGATAATATATTTAGTTTATAGGAAAACCTATAAATTACTAGCCAAAGATAACAGTAAACTTACTATAGCGAAGAAGTTGTTTTCAGTCTTTCGATTTGGGGAAAATCGGGATTCTTGAATTTTAAATAAGCTCTAAGTGAAGAAGCTTCACAATCAGAATTGTTCTCCAGAGTCCAGAATAATGGACGAGACTCGAAAGGGGAATTTCGCAATCAGGAATTAAGCACTATTAGTACTACTAGTGATTCTAGCCTTCTAGGGGATGTTTAGCCGTTGGGTCTTCACTTTCTAAATTATTTTTTGCCCTTACTATTATTTTTTAAATTTTAATATCTCTCGCATAAACTCTTTCAACACATTCAGTTAGTTATTTGATCATATTGTATCCAAAAATAATTTATATCATCATTAACATTTTGCGTCATGGCACCAAAAAGGTAGGAATAAGTTTGAGAAAAACTCTGATTATCACTCATTGTCACACTAAGTATTGGGAATAATATGCAAAAATATTTCGCCTATATAGTGACGTCATTTAACTATAAACAAGGTTTATTTGAGATGAAGATTGAACGTGAGTACGCCTGTAAGAAAAGGGTAAAAAGGTGCACACGGTTAATCTTGCTAAAGACTTGCATATGTGAAAGAACATAAAAATCAAGTTTGAACGAAGCCATAAACATATGGATTGTGGTAGTTCTTGGGGTTGTGGATTCTTCTTTTAACACTTTTACTATAATAGACACGTATATGACAAGTTTTGAAATCTACTGTGATAAAGCATATTGATCACCTTATTCAGGATCCCAAACCCATCGGTGATGACTCTAAAAAAAGGATAGATGCAAATCGAACTCGCACATCTGGGTTCCTAAATGAGATTAATGAGTTTGCATGTCGGCAACGTTCATGTAAAATTAATCGAGAACATGGTCACAACAAGAAAATTGGTCATCTATGAAATGTGCACTTATGTGATAATGCTAATTTGTTTTCCTTAGCCTTTTCAAAGATTAATGTTCAACGTTTTCATGTAGTTGTTTATGTTCTTAATTTTTAACATCAATGTAGCCATTAGTATATGAGTTGAGACATATTATTAAAAATCAGGGCATTATGAAAACAAATTATGTTTTAGAGCTGTGAAATTCTTAAATATCGAGATTTTTACGTTTTAAATATACACTTGTTGAATTTGTCAATTATTTTCATAAGACGATTGAAAATGCTAGTGTTTTTCCTAAAAAGTGTTCATAATTTCAGCGATTTTATGCACGTTTTTTGCGAGAATTCCTCGAGCCTACATGTATGCTATTTAGGAATTCAATATTTAGGCAACTTTATTTTGAGAATTTTAGTTATGAATATGATCTATTCATTAATGGCATAGACATATTCGCAAGAATAAGGATCCTAATATATATTCTCTAAAAAATATTCAAATGTTTATAATCATTATTTTAAAATTATGTTTCGAGGTTTAAAATTTAATTTTTATAACATAAAATCTTTAAATTTCCCCTCTAAACTTCCGAAACTAAATTAGTTACTCTCCTGTGAGATAGTCTTAGACGTGTAACTGGTCCAGATCCAATAATTTTTTAAAAATATTATGACATACTAATTTTAAGACTTAAAAGGGCAATTTCAAGATTTAAAAATCCAATTTTAAGACCAATTTCAAAGTTTTTAATATCAACTTTAATGTTTTAGTCATCCTATTTTAAAGTTGAAATGAGAATGTAATGTCATGTAATTACTCTTTTAAGTCTTAAAATTGATTTTTTAAGTATTGAAACTGTCGAATTCCACGACTTAAAATGTCAATGCCAAATCCTCGAAATCGGTCTTTTAAATTTTTTGAATTGGTCTTTTTAACTCTTAAAATTGATATTTTAATTTGTTAAATCGGTAAAAAAAATATATATACAATTAGGCCGGCCCAATAAGACGCGTCTCATAAGTAAGCTCACCCATGTTTTTGTGAAACTAAATTAGGCTAAAATGGAAATCGTAATGTAAAATTCATGAATAACTAAAAATGCACTTACAAATGGAAAACCAAACCTACAATACATAATTACTTACAACAAAAACATTTATTATTCATTTATTTATTTTTATTATTTTTTTATATATAAGTTAAATAATTAGGTGAGATCTTGCTTAAAATAATACTCCTTCCGAACCAATTTAGTTGTCCCATTTCCTTATTTGGCAAAGTCTTCTTAGTTGTCTCATTTTTATTTTTGTCAATCTTTTTTTACCTAAATATCCTTAGTTCACATAAGTAATTACGAATATACCCCATATACATTACTTGTCCAACTACCCTTCACAACTTACCTTTCACAATTTACCCTTCACTACTTAATCTTTACTACTTACCCTTCACTACTTAATCTTTACTACTTACCCTTCACTACTTAATCTTTACTACCTACCCTTTTTAATGGACCCCACAACATCCTTAATAATCGTGTCCAAGCAAATGGGACATCTAAATTGGTTCGGAGGGAGTATAAATTTTTAGATAGAGATAATGATATTAAAATTTAAACAAATGCATTAGATTAGTAAAAAATCAAACGTCCCGACTTTTGCAATATCTCAAATTCAAAAGGGAGGAGTAAGGCTGTTACGTGTTAGCAATGAAGAACAAATCTATTACCAAGTGGAGGGCATCTTAAAGAGTGCAGAAACATGCCTAAACCAAATTAGGGCATGATTCATGAGTTTGACTAAAAATGATTTGTTGATCGAAGGAATTCCAATTAATAATTCTGGGATCCTTCTTTATGTCGGTGAGTCTTCTCATTCTGTTCTATCTCTATACTTCTTCTCAATCCGTTTCCATCTTTTTGCTTTCAATCTGGTTCTGGTAAGTGTTTCATTTCCTCTCGTTTTCTTATTATTTGTTAATTTCATTGTTCTTCTTTTAATTTGTTGTTTGATTGATTGTTCTGTATATTTTGAATCTTGTTTTCGTTGTATTATTAGATTTGTTATATAATCAATTTTTTACGGCAAATCTCCTGTGAGACAGCCCTATTTTCAGCTCATAATTTTGAAATTGTTATTTTAAAGTTTAAAAGGGACATTTTAGACCTTAAAATAGACGTAAGTCTTGGATTTAACAAATTTTAAACCGAAATAGACACTCTGAGTCTTGAAATAGAATTTTACGGTTGGAGTAGCTAAGTAAAAAATTCAATAAGTAAAAAATTAAATTAAGACCGTGGAGAAGGAAAATTGAGGCTTAGAGCAAGGGTCCTAAGTGTTAGATTTAGCTTTTTAAATCTTGAAATGGTTGTAAATCTTGAAATGGTTGTTTTAAGGCTTATATTCAGCTAAGTATAAGATTGTAGCCAGCCACAACTAATAATGTACAGGTTACAGAATCAGAACCTAATCTAATTTTACATTTTATTGTGCTACTCCTGTCCTGTCTGCTAGATCAAGTTATATGGGTTTTAATGGGAAACATATTCTAATGGCTGTTATATTTCAATTTACTCTGCAGCTTCTAAATACCTGTTTGAGCCAAAATTAGCCAAATATGGCAAGCACAGCATCTTTATCCCTGTTATCTCCCATGCTCTCTACACACAAACCCACATTATGTACCCTCAATAACTCCAATGGACATATTAAATTCAACCCAAATCTAAAAAATTCAGTATCCAAACTATTTAACACTACCCCAAAACCTCAGTTCCTGAGATTTCAATACATGAGAAATCAAATAAGTTCCATGTTTACTGGCATTGTTGAAGAGATTGGACAAGTTAAGGAAATGGGTACTGGTGAAGATGGTGGATTTCACTTGAAAGTTAGGGGGAAAATTGTCCTCCAAGATGTGAATCTTGGAGACAGTATTGCAGTTAATGGAACATGTTTAACTGTGACAGAATTTGATGCTAATACGTCGGAATTCACCCTTGGTTTAGCACCTGAGACGCTTAGGAAGACGACGCTATTGGAGCTTGAACCAGGCTCACTTGTTAATTTGGAACGAGCTCTTCAGCCTACTACAAGGATGGGTGGTCATTTTGTTCAGGTTAGTTGTTCATTCATTATTCAATGAGGTGTTTATGGACACTAAAATTAAGGGCATTAAGTTTCCTTTCCATTTTTATGAGATTGACACACTAATAGTAAGAGGAGTATAATTTAATTTATGGTTGAACTATAAGACTAAAAATTAGTGGGTGGAAGAAATATACGAATCAGTAAAAGAGAATGAGTTTGTAGATAGATTAAAAGAGAGAAAGTTGGAGCCAAACAAAAAATGTTTAGTTTTAAAGGGTCAAACTAAAATGAAAAGTATGTCAAACTTATGGGGATGAAGAGAGTTCTACATTAGTTTATATAATTTTGCTGTAGTTTAATACTTATTGTTAGGCTAGAGTCTTTGAGAAATTGTAAATTGTACGGTGAATAGAGTGTAATATTGCGTGTTATTACTATAATAGCTCTAAGTGTTTTCTAGTATACATGCTCAATTGTATTGTATATATGTTGCTCCATAGACCTTATCCCAAATAAATAGCTCTAACTATTATGAGGTTGTGATAGCTTAGTGGAGCTAGCCTTCGCCCTTTGGCTTCCTAATAATGTCCTTGGACCGAATCTTCATACTCCTTTTTGTCGGAAGCGAGGTAACAAAGAGGTTGTTTATGATTCTGTAAACTCTGTATGGTGGGAATTCACTTGATATTAGAGTGATGACATGTTATTGATCTTATTTTGTGTCACTTTATTTTAAAAATAGAAAAACTATAATGATACATTTCATTATTCTAGTGCCATTAAGTGACTTCCACATAGGCGTGGTTTGAAGGGTAACAAAGAGGTTGTTTATGATTAATCATTGATAACAAACATTATCTACAACAACTTCATATAAATAAGAAGAGCACGTAATTTAAAATATCTTTCTAATTTAATCCGTTATATAATGCTAAACCAAAGAACTATACTCCAGGGACATGTTGATGGGACAGGTGAAATTGTATCACTTACCGAAGAAGGAGATTCATTGTGGGTGAAAATAAAAACAAGTCAAGAGATACTCAAGTACATTGTACCAAAAGGGTTTATTGCAATTGATGGTACAAGTTTGACTGTGGTGGATGTCTTTGATGAAGAAGGTTGCTTCAACATAATGTTAGTTGCTTATACTCAGCAAAATGTGGTGATACCATTGAAAAATGTTGGCCAAAAGGTGAATTTAGAGGTTGATATATTAGGTAAATATGTGGAGAGACTTCTTAGCCCCAAATTAGCATGAATGATATGAAATGTATGATTTTGAACATGTTCTTGCTAACCATTTTACTAAACACCTTTCATGTAAAATGTTGTGAGATTTGAGTATCTTTTTGACCGTAATCTTATTATCTCCTTCGATAAGTATATCGTATGTCGCTTTATAATCCTCCTCAGACCCTGATATTGGGCATGGTGATGACATGAAGAGCAAGTTCTTAATATTTTTTGAGAAATTTCACGTGATAACTTTGAGGTTTTGGGTTTTTCATGTGACAATTAAAGCTTTTAAAAAATTCACAAGGTAAATCTTGAGGTTTACCAAATTGTTCCACCGTGACCTTTTTGCACATAAAACGTTAGCAAATGTTAATTTCGAAGCTTTAAGATTGTTGTATGCCTATTTATGTGACTCATCATTTTAAATGCCAAAATTATATTGTAATGAGTGGGAAGGGGAGTACAATCTAATAGAGTTTCATCATAAATTTTATTTTTAGTTATTTCAGATTAATTTTCTCTATGAATTGTATGTTTGGCTGATTCTTTTCTTCTTTATTAGCTAAGTTCATTTCAATTCAATATTAACAATTTAATCTTATGAAGACTATGAAATGCTACCGTAGCGAGTGTAAGAGCTCTATTTCTCGTAAAATTAAATTTAATTAAATTTGACTTATTTATGTTTGATATTCATATGTTTAGTAAGATTTAGTCTAGTATCGTTCAATTGCAAATGTTGAAAATAACATGGTCTCGCGTAAGAACGTTTTATTTTTAAAGTAGTCCTTTTCAACTATTAATAAAACACATCTATTGAGGATATGTGCACTTCGCGGTATACATCAGATATTTGGTGACGGTTACATTATCACACTTTCAGCAGTTTCATTATCTTTGGTGACGGTTTGGTATATTTGGTGACGGTTACATTATCACACTTTCAGCAGTTTCATTATCTTTGGTGACGGTTTGGTGACGGTTTTTTACTAATTCTACGGTTACCATCTTGTATTATATAAATATTGGTTGGAGTTAATGAAAGGACAACACAGATTATTCCCATATTATAGTTTTCTCATGGTATCGGAGCCACGTTAAACACTAATTTTTCTAACAACATCACTATATAACTTTTTTACCAACTAATTACCTTCATAAATATATTTACCTAATTTGAAGGTAGTTTATAACAAATAACAACTATTTTATATGTTTTATACTCCATTGGATTCACATTAAATTTGGAAATTAAAATCACTTCATTACAAAAAATTAATTTTAAAAGTTTCTGATTTGCATATAATAAAGATGTTTTCCAACTACTAACTTAACTTTCAATCATCTCCACAAAAGAAATTAAACTTGCTAGGTTTATTATTTTCGATTTGTTATTTTTATTTTAGCTTATATGTAATTAAGTTGTCAATTAATTCAATTTTAAAGCAATTCTTTTAAAAAAATTCTATTTCGATTAATGAAATGTAATTTTGTACTAGTTTAGTTTACCTAAAGAGGACAAACTCTTAAACGCTCACGTCACAATGAATTGTGACAAACCTATGACCCAATTCGATTAAGGGGGTTTAAGTATTTGACCCGTAACTTTTAAAAAAGTAATACGATTAATACGGATTAGCGGGTCATCGATCGGATTTTTTTGAACAGGATCGCATTTTGCTCTTATTTTTTTACCTATACCCTTAATTTTTTTTTATTACATATTTCTTATTATGTTGCTTTATATTTTTGGAGTTATTTTTCAACTTTTGCTTAACATTTAACTCAAAAAATTATTTGAAATCTTTAGTCAAACAAACTATTCCTTTTAATTGTCGGCACGTGGGTGAAATCACGTGTGGAAACTCAAACTTCCAACTCAAACTCGTAAAACAATTTCACTTTGTCGGAAGCCCCTTTTTGCAAATATTTCTCTCAAACCCTAATTTATCTTTCTCTCTCCTCGACGGCTCATTTCTTCCCTCTTTCTATTTATCTCTTCTCAATCCCCCGATTTCTACACTCAATTACCATCCATCTCCCTCCAATTATTTAGATTGATTCTATTTCTACAATCATCAATAATTTAAGGTTTGTATATTGATTTCAATTTTAATTTATGCTTTTCATTAAAGTTGGGATTTTTATTTTTTAAGAGAGAGAAAGCATAAAAAGATCTGTTTTTTTTTATATGATTTTTTTCTTTATTTTAATTGTATTCAAATTGTAATTTTTTTATTTGTTTTACTGTGATTTTCTGTTGATTTAGGGTTTAATCAGATCTACTTCTTTGTTCGGTGAATTCTTAGGGTTCCGATCTAAAACCCTAGTTTTCGAAATTCGACACCAATCGAAAGTTAGGGTTTTTCAGGGGATTAATTTATTAGGGTTTTTGGAGCTGGAAGAAGACCGTACATGTATGGCTTCTGGGACTTTAGGAGCTGATGAGCTTCCCAAAGAGAAATATAAATGGAGTGAAAACAGTAAAGTTTATACTCGTAAGAATTTCAGAAAGAAAAACAATGTTTTGAAGAATCCTGATTCTTCAACCACCACAACTGTTACCGCCAACACCAATTCTCCTGCTGCTGTCGTTGCCTCGAAAGCCCCTGAAAATGAAAACAATAATGAAAAGAGCATTTCTTTGAAGGAAAACAATGTTCCAAACAATCATGTTGTTGTCAATGGTGTCACTACCCCTGCCAGTAACAAAAGTAGCAGTTACAACAGTGTTGACAACCATGAGAATGACAAGAATACTAATGATGTTCAGCAAAACCTTCCGTCTTCATCTTCTTCTCCGAAAGGGGCTGTTGAACAAGCCAATTCATCACAGCCACAGCAGAATTTGTCTCATGTAGATACTATTTCTGGGGATTCCTTTAGTCTTAATCGCGCTGAAGCACCTCATCCTGATGGACATGATGGGAATTTGGGTAATGGGTCTGTGTTTAGATCCTTGGCTATTCAGGTAGGTGATAGGTTGAATATTAGTGTTTCAGCAGCTAGGTCAATTGAGGAGATTAGAGACTTGAAAAGGAAATTAGAGGATGAGCTTGATGAAGTTAGGAAAATGGCAAAAAGGCTTGAAGCTAAGGAGGTTGAGATTAATCAGTATTCTAGTGATATTGGGGTTGAAAGCAATGTTCCTGTAGGTGGAACCGAGATAAGGGGTAGCGGTATGCGGATGGATTCTGATACAGGTTCAGTTCCTTATAATGACCCTAGGCCGTTTAGGCAACTTACTGTCTCTGTCATGGATAACAATCATCACCATGGATATGTTGGTGAAATTGTTGAGAAGGAGAAGAGGACTCCCAAGGCCAATTCTTTGTATCGAAATTCGGAGTTTCTTCTGGGTAAGGATAAGCTCCCACCGGAGAGTATTAGGAAGACGAAGTCTAGTGGAGGCAAGAGGCATAGTGGGTCAGAATTTGATTATGGGTTTAAAATTGATAAGAAAAGTTTTAGCAAATGTAGTAGTTTGCTTCAGAAGATAATGAAACACAAGCATGGGTGGGTGTTCAATCAACCTGTGGATGTAAAGGGGCTTGGTTTACATGATTATTTCGATATTATAAAGCATCCAATGGATTTGGGCACAGTGAAGACTAGGTTGGCAAAGAATTGGTACAAAACTCCTAGGGAATTTGCAGAGGATGTGAGACTTACTTTCCATAATGCCATGACCTATAATCCTGCAGGGCAAGATGTTCATATCATGGCTACAGAGTTGCTTGATATGTTTGAAGAGAGGTGGCCTGCTATTGAATCAGAATATGATCAAAAATTGAGGAGCCAAATGATGGGTGATTTGGGGGTGCCAACTCCGACATCTAGGATGACTTATTCCCATGCTCGTGGTTCGGTTCCTATGACCTTTGCTCCGCCTCCACATATACAAACCCCTCGAACTTTCCATGATATGAGAAATTTGGAGAGGTCACAATCCATGCCTGTTCGTCCACAATCAACGCCGAAGTCTACATATTCGGTGGGGAGAAAGCCTGCTTTACAAAAGCCAAAAGCTAAGGATCTCAATAAAAGGGATATGACTTTTGAGGAGAAGCAAAAGCTTGGCACTAATCTTCAGAATTTACCTTCTGAAAAGCTTGATTCTATAGTTCAGATCATTAGAAGGAGGAATTCAGCTTTGTCACAACGTGATGATGAGATTGAAGTGGATATAGACAGTGTTGATACTGAGACACTTTGGGAGCTTGATAGATTTGTAACAAATTACAAGAAGAGCTTGAGCAAGTATAAGAGGAGAGCTGAACTTGCTCAAGCTAGAGCAGAAGCTGCACGGGCTGCTCAAGAATCAGTGAGTATTTTTGTTCTCGAGGGTCTCACTAACCGCAACCTCCTTATCTCTTTTGATGGGGGTATGGTTTGCCGTCAACCAATCTTCCCCACATTCTGATCATAGGTTCTATGAACGGGATATGCTGGGTTCTGGCTATGACGATGATGTATATTTATGACCTAAAACCTTTCAACATGTTTATTGATCTGTATGTTCACTTGTTGCAGATTCCAGCTCCTGCAAATATTCAAATGCCTAGAGAAACCACAGCAGGTAAATTGCTCAAGAAAAACTTAATGATGGGAAAGGCATAGTGATAATGTTTTCAGATCTTTTTTTACCAATTGGATTTGATATTGTTCGCTTTGATTTATTTGCTTGAATGGATCTTTACTAGATGAAGGGAACGTTGCCGGTTCTCCTCGTGCTCAACCGGAAAGGCATAGTGATAATGCTAGTGGTTCAAGTAGCTCGAGCGGTTCTAGTAGTGACTCAGGATCCTCTTCTAGTGGTAATAAAATGAACCTAATCTTTTAGTACTTGGCTCGGATGCCTTCCCTGTTTTTTTTATAAAAAAGAACGACAGAACATTCATCATACCCTCACATTTTTCTTGCAGATTCAGATAGTGATAGCTCTTCTGCTTCTGATTCAGATGGAGGCCATTAACATAGAATCTAATTGTCTAAGGTGGGTTGCAATTCTGTAGTTCTATTTAATAGATTAATTTCGCAATTTGAGAAGCTGGTTTGTTTTTGCTAGCAACTATAATATTCCTTGCTTGTTACAACAGTTTGACAATGTATATTTGTGTCACTTTTGAATCTCCCTGTTTCCTGAACCCATAATAAAGAAATATTTGGTATTGTCGTACATTTCTTCGAAAAGTATGTTTACCGGTCACTATGCTGAAAGACTAAGTGATATAACATGTTTGCTCTGCTTTTTATTAAGGTAAAAGTATGATCTTTGTGCCAAAGAACTAAGGCAAACGCGCCACTATAATGGGGAATGATGATCTCTGCCAGTCTGCCCCCTTTGGCATTCTTGGGGCCTTTTAAATTGAAAATCAGCCCTTACTAAGAAAATTTATCGACTTTTGTCGCCTTTGTTTTTGTTATGTGATTTAAACGCAAAGGCAAGTTGCTTCGCTTAATCAAGATGAGTGCTTTTGCCCCTGGATTAGGTTCTGGGACTCTTGTTTCTCTGTGTAAGTCATTCATAACGCTGCCTGGACAGGTGGCTTTGAAATTTTGTGGACAAAAATACATACATATCTGAAAACCCATTTTGACTTTGCTTGAAGATTTGTCTATGCTTTGTGACAAATCAATTTAGCTTAACAAAGTTAGTCCGAGGAGTTAAATGCTGCCTAGTTTCATACACTTACTGTTTGATTTAGTGATTTATTTAGCAGCAGCTTGTTCGTAAAATCTGATGTGAGTTTTTTTTTTCGGGGTTTGGCAGTATTAGGCTGTTAGATGCAATAGTACGTGCTGATGGATGCAGAACTGCAAAGCTTATGCATTCTGCTTGATGTTGCTGCTCAGTTTGTGGCTTTTGGCTCGCCATCATCATAAGTAGACACCTTTTTTACATCAATGGTCGTAATACATAGGTTTTGTATCATAATCTTTGCGTTGGTGATTTCGAGTCTCGAGATGCTGGTGTAGCGATTGTACATTTTTGCTTAAATGCTACTCACATTTCTGCGTTAAGTATTTTTATGTTAGGCAAAGATGACATACTTGATTATTACTGTCTACCGGCGTACATATAGGGAGGTAAGTAATTCCTGTAGGATTGTAGGTGGATTAGACATGAATTTGTTTCCAAATTAGCGTTTAGCGATGTACTGTAATTTATTTATTTGTACCGAGGATAGATGGAATTCTTTCGGTGTCTAGTTTGTTTGCATCGTATTTGTTTTGAGTTCGAGTGCTCGATCATCACCCAATATTTTGGTCTTTTTTTGTTGTGCTTTCGGCCTCTTGGTCACATACAGAAATTGTAAGGAAACCTTAGAAGTCTCAACACCAAACAGCATAAATTGTACGTGCTTTCGGCCTCTCCTTCAATTGCATGTGAAGGCTGTCGGCTATATTCTGAAATACTTGCAAGTGGTGATATTGTGTGGGAAAATGTCACATGTGACAAATTTTCAAATTAGTACACAAGTTGAGAAGTATATTTTTGATCTATTCTTTTATTTATTGATTGATTATTGAATTTGAGAGTATTTATAAATATTCACAAGCGATGTGTGCTGAATGATGAACTTTTAAATCTCACACTTCATCAAACCAAGATGGGTTATCGTGTCTTTGCCCAACTCCTAGAAACCCAATCGAGACCCCGACTAATCCAACCTATGTTACTAACATTTTGAGAATTTTTAAGTTTTATATTAATATTTTCAAGTACTAGTCAAATTTTATTATTTGAATTAATTTTCTACAATTATGGCTTTAAAAGTTCTATTTTATAAAGATGAGATTAAAATGATGATAAATTTATGACTGGGTCAATTCAATGAACTTGAAACATCCAGCCCATTTAACATGTCTAATTTTGAGGGCAAGCGAGACATGATACTTCGAGAAAGAACATAACCACAAGCACGGTAAAAATCTTGATTTAGCCAGTAGTTAGAAAAAAATGAGCGCAAAGCGCAGGCACGAGCATGAGCACGGTAAAATAACTAATTGATCTCACCAAAACGTTTGGTCCATGCATCTTATTAACGTTTCAATCCAGCCGACACCAAAAGGCAGAGCCTTTCATGGCTTTCGAATTCAGAAACCAACTAACAAAATTTGCAAGGTTTTACAGTGCAGGATACCAGAACTAATATTTGAAATACTGGACTGTATTTGTGTTCTGACACTCAGTTCTTCCTTGCGAATTCAATTCCTTTTTCGATGGATGCTTTGAGCTCAACCTTCAGTGCTTCCAGACCCTTTTGCTCATAATCCGACAAGGTCCCCAATCCATAGATTTCTTCTACTCCGTTCTTCCCCAATCTCACCTGTAGGCCAAAACAAAACAGCACATTCGTATAATTAAAAAAAATATAACCATAGGAGTTGGAAGAATACAAGACGCTGAACCAACCAATATCAGCAACAAAATAACAAGGAAATATGAACTAGCCCACAAAACACAAGCAAAAACAAGAACCGACTGTTATTCTTGTTCTACAGAAGCGAATAAGTTTAGGAAGTTTCCTTTACGAAAAACAGTGTACAGTTGGGAATTCCCTCATATGCGGAAAATGATGAAATGTAAGGGTGCAAAATACATAGTCCAAGCAACATTTCATCAGCACCCCATCAGCAGCAATTTCATTATATTTACATATTGTGAAAATCAAACTAGTTTATATAGTGATTTCATTATCCGGGAGCTTTATTGACGTAATTAAGTCATAGGAATTAGGGGGCATCCGTCAACAGTTTATTAAGCGTTCAGAAGTCATAAAAACAGTCGACATAATATCATTCTTACCTTAGAAGCAAAGAAGGGTAGTTCAGTCACATTTGACTCTACGAACGAGCATTCCACAACATCAGGTACACCGTTGAGTCCCTTTAAGCAGGCATCGGCAAAAATAGCCCCAGCATAACTGCACAAGATCAGAATATTACTCCAAGAGCTTCAGAAAATGATAACCACCTAACCAACATCTGACATCTTAAACTTTTCAGAGAAGATTGAGCTTGATAAAACATTCCAATTCAAGGATCAATCGATCCAATTAAATCCTGATTGAAATTAAAGGGCAAATGTCATCTCTGATTGAAATTAGCTTTATGAACAAAAATGAAACCAGCTGCCTAATGTCCCAGTTACTGGAAATTTACGAGTCTTTAAGGTCAAGATAAAAACAGCCCACATATAGATAATAGAGAAATTTTCCGAATTCAAAAGCACTTACGCCATTGACAATGTTGCTGAACCCTTTCCAGCCTTGGCCTCGACAACCTCTGTTCCTCCATCTTGTGTTCGCTTTGTAAGTTTCTCAATGTCAGATTCTGATAAATTGGCTTGTGGGTGAGCCTACATGAGAGCATGTACACTTAGAAACGGTAATGTAAAAGGACAAAAACCAACTCAAATAATGGAAGGGCACAGTTTCTTCTCGTCGAGAGGCAGGGGGGAGGGGAATGAGGGAAAGCAAGGGCCATGAAAATCACTTGAGAAAACAAGGGCAGGATGGTTATGCCAGCATGTCCTCCAACAACAGGCACATTGACCTCTGCAAACAAGAGTAGGCAGAAAGGGTAATTAGAAAAACCACAACGGTGCAATTATGGGCCATTTAAATGTGAAAATTCAACATATAACAAATATATTCGACAGTTCATCCTCACGAGATAATTATAACTTATTATTAACATGCATCATTAATAGCTCCATAAATACCTTCAACTGGAAGACCAGCTTTTGTAGCATAGAAAGTTTTAGCCCTAACTACATCCAGAGTTGTCACACCGAACAACCTCTTGGGATCATAAGTCCCAGCTTTCTTGAAGACCTCAGAGGCAATTGGCACGGTTGAGTTCACGGGGTTGCTGATCATGTTGACAAGAGCCTAATCCAGAGCCAGTCCCCAGTTCAATACAGGATGCATAATCAGTTACATAAGCTAAAAGGTATTAGTCATTAAAATAGCCAGACGAGTGAATTTGAACTCACATTAGGACAGTACTTGGCAACAGCAGTACATAGGTTTTTCACGATACCAGCATTAATGTTAAAGAGGTCATCACGTGTCATACCCGGTTTCCTAGGCACACCAGCGGGAATTATAACAACATCGGAACCTTCAAGAGCCTTCCCCAATTCCTTATCTTCAGCATAGCCAAAAACCTGCATGAGCAATCACATAACAAATTAATTCCCAAAACACAAAATACACACAAAGAGCAAGAATATATGCTAGTATATAGGGTTAGTAGTAACTCAATAGGACGATGTATTTCAATACTGAACAGATAAGATCTCAAACTAATAACTTAGCATGCGAAAAATGTACTCGCTCAGAAAGCAAATGGTCATTTTGTCCTGCTGATTGCTAACATAACAATCACACATTGTACTATTACATAATGGCATGAATTTATTACAAGATTTCAAGCTTATAAATGAGATATTCTGGTCCTTTAATCACAAAAATCTCATCTTCACGTCTTTTTTAGTAGGAAAGATATGAACCAAAAGGAAAGCAAATTGAATTATGAAATATTTTGTGCACCGCATAGGAAAATAAAGGTTTTCATAGAAATATGTTTTCTCTAAGTTGCATGCTACACATTGAAAACCACACATGTCCTGAAAACAATTGATGTGGTCGAGCAGAACGGTGTTGCACGATGCACATAATATTTTGCTTCGGGTAGAGATTGAGTGAATTTTCGATGTTTGATAGGAGAAAGTAGATGAGATTCCTTAAAAGCCAAAACAAATTGAATGTAAAGAATCCTACAAAATCCCCACTTTGCTTTGTAAAGCTCTGATCTTTTTCTGCCTAACTTCTGTTCACTCTTTCACTGGTGTTCTTTTACACTATTACTAGCCAACCAAACATAATTCATTCCATTAAAAACAAGCATTGAAAAATGGAAACTTGAATTCTTCAAAATTATTCCCTTTCATGTTCTCCTATACAAAATAAAGTACCTAACAAACTGCAAAGTTTCCTCCTTTTAACCTTATTACTCATACAATGATCTAATAAATGGGTTTGGATCCTCTCCATTTCTTTCCCTTCATTGCCTATCCTAAAATTTCAACACCTAATGTACCTTTAAAAAATAAACTCCAAAAAACCCTTCTAGTTTCCCCATTGAAATTGCCCAACCATACATTGAAAAAATGGAGCAATCATATCCGAGCTCAATGAATGTCCAAACAAAATGACAAACCATCCTACTAGACCATACGGGTTATTTGATTACAAAACAGAATAATGCAGTCAAATTGGTTCAGTGTTGACCCGTCCTACACTACTACCCTAGATTCGCCATTGCTCCATCACTAAGCATAAACCCTAAGCTCCATAGGGTAACAAAACCTTCCAAACACTAAAAAAAAAACCCAACAAACAAAAGAGAAAAAGGGAGAATAACACAGATTTAGAAAAATGTAGGAGCTTAGAAACAGTCAAAAACAATTAAAATCACCACTAATCCACCATAAACACAATCAACACAAATTAAAAAAACCCAGATTAGAGAAGAGAAATACTTGAGCTCTAGTGTTAATATGGCTACAATCAGCAGCAACACCAGGAGTACCAGCAAGATCGTAAAGAGAAAGGGTGGAAACAAGAGGGTTTAATTTCATTAACATGGAAAGAGGTTGTCCAATCCCACCGGCGGCACCGAGAACGGTAACTTTACGCTCTGGATTTGAGGTTGATGCATAATTACGGATTGCAAATTTGCTGCTTTTCGACGCTGATTGAACAGATCTTAGCATTTGGGTTCTCATTTTTTGGATTTTTTGCAGAGAGATAAGAGTAGGAAATGGGTTTTGGTTTGGTTTGAGAGATGGAGGCGACAGGAAAAAAGGGAATTGGGGAAGAAATGAGATAGGGAGAAAGAGACGTCTTGGGGGCTTTTATTGGGGTTGTGAATTCCTTGTGATTTCAATGTTATCTTATGGATTACCTTTACTGCGCGTTTGGTATGTGAGAGTGGAAATTTGAATATATTTAGATAGAATTGGGATAGAAAATTAATCGTTAGGAATTGTTAAAATATAATCCAATCCTTTCTCGTGCGTATGGGAATAATTTAAGAATTAATAAATGAGAATGAGATTGAAAATAAAATATAAATTTACCAATTACCCTTTTATAGAAAGAAAAGATTCTCACCTTTTGTTTTCTTTTTTTTTTCACACCATATTTTAAAATATTGTTTAATAAGAAATTACAATTGTCCGGTACACAAAACGACATCAAAATTAGCGAAACAAAACATTATAATAGGCAAAATACATTATATCATGCTCCAATACATCTAAAAAGGGAGAAAATATTATAATTACCCCCACAAAGTTATAACTAATTACAAAATTTCAAATTAGTAATATTTTCAATTAGACCAAATTTTTTCTTGATAATAGACATACTTTAATTAACGGATAAACATAACGGACGCCTAATTAGTTCTTCAAAATGAATACATCCTTAACAACATATTTAATAAGCTAATTTGAGTCATCGATTTCTTGTCGCGCAAAGATCACTTTATAGTCATCAGGCATAGAGAGAAACAGGTTCAATTTTGCAGCTTCTTGCCCAATAAATCAAGTAGCCTTCACAACTTGTTCAGGGGTGAGACTAGGAAGTGAGCAAAGAACTTGGAATAATTTCTTCCTCGATTCACAATTTTTTTCATGGACATCAACTTCATGTGTAAAAGCTTTCTTAATGTCATTCATTGACTTAGATATTTGAATAAATTCTACCTCTAAAGAATCTAATTTAGTTGTCTTTCTTTTGTGAGAATACCTAGAAATATGGGGTAGTCTTTGTGGCTCCTAGAATAGGTGTTTGACTGGCATTTTTATCAACTTGTTCACCAGCTACATTTGGATTGCAAGTGGAGTGTTCTTCATCCATACCATTCTCAACCAGTTTATCAAAGTGCAAGAAACACTTTCCATACAAAGTAGAGGCTCCATCTCGACTCTATCAAAATAAATGTAGTTTAATGAAAAATGTAAGTAGTGTACAAAGTTAAAAAAATTAGTTTAATGACAAAAATTTACCTTTGCCCATTCCATAAATACGTCTTTATTTCCGACCACCATTTTCTTCTCGTCATCCCATCCGAAACCACTTTCATGTTGTTGGATGTCTAAAATATTAAACAATTGTTTCTTCAAGATCTTTACTTTTGATCTGATGTGCGGATTAGCTGTCAAATCAAAATTTGGTAGCTTTTTAACCATTTATTTCCCAATGAAGTTAAGGTAGCCTGATTTGTGACCAGTATTTACTTTCCATCCGGAACCATTCATTTCATATAGTATGTCAACAAGCACAACTTCTTCTTTTGCAGACCATATTCTTTTATCCCTTTTGTTTGCTGAGATCACATTCTTCTTTTTGTTCTTCGTATTCAACACTTGCAACTTCGTTATAATACACGCAGTGCAATAAAAGGATTAATTACATAACTAGCAGGAGATGATGACATTTCCAAACAAAATCATTTCAAACAAGTACAATGTTCAACGAGACAACAATAATATGAACAATAAAAACAAACTAACAAAATAAGAACATTAATTAACAAAAGAAATGCACGATCATCATAAAATCTACCAAGTCTTAAAACAAAATGTCTACTTCAATAATTTTTTTAAGTTATAGTGTAAGCCTAAATCATGACTTCACACAACACGTCTTTTAGTTCTCCGGTTGTTCCACATTTCTTGAGCTATTTCATCTCTCCATCTACTCCATTGTGGTGATGTTTTAGTTGAATCAATGTCGTCATCTGATTGCAAGGATCCCATATATTCATCTAACTCTTTCTCAAGTGGCTCATAATTCATTTGTTACCTGATAAGGTTGTGGATATAACAACATGATAATATTATGTTTGTATGTTTTCAACCGAATAATACGATAGATTTCTAAGTATAGACCAACAAATTTTCAATAAGCCAAACGTCCTTTCAATCACGTTCCTTGCAGATGAATGTTTCATATTAAACAACTCCTCCTTTGTAGTTGGTGGATTAGTCCACTCTTGTAAATCGTAGCGTTGTCCCCAACATGGAGCAAGAAAGCCTTCATAATTTTTATACCCAGCATCAACAAGATAGTAACAACCTATTGATAAAGAAATAAAATAACTGGTTATGTATGGTTCCTTTTTAGTACTGAAAAAATAGTAACTCATTTTAAAGTCGTACTATGAGGTACTTTAAAGTCATTTGGCCTTGAAAGTGCATCTCTTAGTATCCTTCCCAGCTAGCCAACACATAAATGAACTGCATGTTTGGTGCACATACCCCAAGAACATTCGTTGAAATATCATTCTTTCTAGAACGATATCTTGGCTTATCGGGAACACGAACATTTATTGATATAAGTCTCATCTAATGCACCAAGACAATTCTATAGTATAAAGCACAACAAAGTCAAATACTACTAGGTAGTGGATATCTATACACACACACACTTGTTTACTCTAATACTCTAAGTTAATTTAGTTTAAATACCTTGAACCATTTCCATCTCTCATCGGTAGAATTTGCAGGGATTGGTTGTGGGGTCGTTAGAAGTATTTTCCAAAGCTTTAATATTGCTCTCAAAACATTATTAAAATGTCGACTTATGGTCTATTGAGATCTTTGAAAGGAAAATTTGATTTCTCGATTTTTCTCATCAAAAGCTATTATATGGAAAAATATTGCAACCATTCCCTCGAAATTGCTCGAGAATAATTCATTTTTTTGTCAATTTAATATTAAAACGATATATGAATCGACTCATAACAAACTTAAGGTGTGTTGTGAAATGTGATTCATTCGACACAGAATCAAAAATCCTAAGAGAACCAAATACATTGACATCAAATTTCAATTCATTCGGAATGTGATCGAGATAAATCGGTTGAGTTTGTAAAAGTTTCTATGAAGGATAGTTTTTCGGATATAATTATTAAGACTTTGCCTACCAATAAGTTTTATTTGTGTGTGGACTTGGTTGATGTTTTCACCCGTATTTTACTTTGATGTGATGCCCTTTGAGGGCTTTGTAGACATATGTATGTAATTTGCACAAAGATGGTGTTAAACTTATCCTAATTTTATCAACTCTAATCATTTTTAAACTATAATAGATATTAGCTAATATTGTATGTCAAGTTTTACATCAAACAAATTAAGTTTGAATTAGTATTTGCAAATTAAAAATAATTTATTTTTAATGACTGCAATCTTATAAATAGTTTTAATAACGAACCAAATTAAAATTGAAAATAATTAGGTATGCAAATGTTAGGTACTTATGGCTCAATTTCTGAAGCAGTATCTCTCAAAAAAAATTTTTTTTACCAACACCCAGCAAAAATATTTTTTATTTAAATAATAAGGGGTGTATGTGATTTACTTATGACTAGGTGTTTGTGTGTGTGTTTATTAAGTTTGATGGTGATGAAGTTTAGAGGTTATGATACATATAGTTTTTGTGGGATTCAATTAATGGTGTAGATTATTGTATATATCTTGTGTAACGGCAAAAATGATGGGCTATGTATGAGAAAAAGGGTTATGATTGTTTTCCGTAGATATACAGAATTGAATTTTTTATCGACAAATAAGTTTCTATAAAAGACTACTTGGTTTATAAGATTCATTTGTTGGTTTATTTGACATATTGAAGTATTAACTGATAAGCTACTTGTTTATGTTAATTTCTTAAGCTAGTTATTTATTAGAGAAAAAAGTAATCCAAAAAGCCATAATTTAATAGTAGTTTTTTTTAGTTTTGACTTAAAAACCAACTTTTTACAGGATTAAAATCTATTAACCAAATACTTTTTGACTGTTTGATTAATCAAATAGTTAGAAACCAAATCAAGAAAAAAAAAAAACAATTGGCAAACATCTCTTTACTCCTACAATAAAATTTGCTACATTTTTTTTATATGGATGACCACAATTTATCTTCAAAAAATTAAATTATTTGAGTAGAAAATCCATGTTCCAAAATCCACATGAAAGAAAAAGATGAAGCTCCAGTGTACCCTTTTTCTACTAGTCTCTCAACCCAATGGCAATGGCCACGCGTCACCTGACCTCTTTTTCCCCATTTACAACTCTCTCGAAACGACCTCTTTTTCCCTCTCCACTTGATCTTTTTTCCACATTTCCTCTTTCATCTTCTCTCAGATTCTCTTCTACCTCTGCTTCTATGTCAGCCATGGCTATCGATGCTAAAAAGGTGCAGTCTTATTGATTTTTCTCATTTGGGATTTTTTCTGTTAGTCTTTTCTTGATTTGACTCCAGTACAAATATTTGCCTTAAAATAATGGGGTTTTCTTATTGGGTTTTGTGGGGTTTTCTTATTGAATACTAGTATTGATTGATGTTTTATCATCCATGATACTTTATGTACCACAAATTGCTTAGAATTGTGAAATCTTTCAAATTTTTTTGTGGGGTTTTATTGAATATTGTCTTTCAATGTCTATTTTTGAATAATGAATACGGTCAAGTGTAGTTTCATGGGATTTTTTGTTATAGTTTATGTCTTTTGGGAATCTTTTTTATTGCCATTTCATTGAGGAAGTATGAAGATAGACGTATATTGACTTGCTGATAACAAGCCAAATGAAAAGTGATCAAAAAATAAATAAATTTGAATTGTGTTAACATTCTAAGATTGCAAAGAATTATAAGAACACAGAGGAATCAAGAAAGTAAGGATTTCATTATTCTAAAATCAATCGATTTTACATGTGTACATGAGATCCTATATATAGAAGAGTACTAACAGAATAACAGCACTTTACTTAGTTGGTTACAAGTGTAACAACCTTTATAACAGCCTACAAAACAAACTATACAATCTAACAAACTCCTAAGGGTAAAGCTACTGACACGTGCCCCTTTGTTTGTCAAAAACTAGCTGCTCCCACGTGCTTCATGCTGATATAGTTGTTGACATATGTTGGACTTGGTTGTAGGCATCACTTGAACTTAGGACACTGATCTGCTTGGCTTCTGCTTGATTATCCTGAGAGCTATTCTTATCATTCCCCTCAAACTGGAATGGGGGCTTACCATTTCTAGTTTGTCAAGGAGATTGTTGAACTGTGAGGAGGGAATGATTTTTGTTAGGACGTCAGCCAGTTGGTTTCTAGTTGGCGAGTATGAGAGCTGAATCAGTCCTTCTAAAATTGTGAAGTGGCAGTCCACTTCGATATGTTTAGTCATGCCATGGAATACAGGATTCTTTGCTATATGTATTGCAGATTGGTTATCACAATGGAGTGTGATTGGTCTGAGGTTTGTTAAACTCAATTCTTCAATTAATCTAACAATCCAGGTGATCTCAGCAGCAGTGGATGCCATAGCCCTATATTCTGCTTCAGAGCTAGATCTAGACACAATATTTTGTTTCTTTGATTTCCATGAAATAGCTGACTGACCAAGCATAATAAGATAGCCAGTTACAGACCTTCTAGAGTCAATGCATGAACCCCAATCACTGGCTGAAAAGGCTTGGATGGTGATTTTGTTTGAGGCTCTAAGGAAAATACCTTGGCCACAAGTGTGGCTAACATATGATAGTGTGTGATGGAGGGCCTGCCAATGTGAGCTTCTTGGTTTCTGCATGAATTGGCTCAATGTTTGTATAGCATATGCTAAATCAGGTCTGGTATTTGTCAGAATATTTAGCTTCCTTACCAAACTTCTGCATGGTGTAGGGTCTTCTAAGAGATCACCTCCCAAAGCAGACAGTTTTAAGTGTATTGGGAGAGAAGTGAAAGCCCTTTTATCTTTTTCAACAGGATGATCTTTTAGTAAGTCCTTTGTCAACTTATGTTGGCAAAGGAGTAATCCATTTGGTAGGTAGTGTACCTCCATGCCAAGGAAAAAATGTAATGTGCCTAATCTTTGATTCTGAAAACATTGTTGAGGTGTGTTTTCATGTTTTTGATTTCTTGATCGTTATTGCCAGTCAATATTATGTCATCTACATAAATTGCTAGGATGGTGATGTTGTTTGCTTTCTTCTTAGTGTTAAGTGAGTAATCATTTTTAAATTGTTGAAATCCTTGATTGACTAACTCTTGTACAAGTTTTGCAAACCATTGTCTTGAGGCTTGTTTTAAGCCATACAATGATTTTTTGAGCTTGCAAACTGCTTCTGTTGCTTGAAAATCCTTGGGGTAATTGCATATAGACTTCTTCCTTCAAATCTCCATGCAAGAATGCGTTGTTTACATCCAATTGATGTAAAGTCCAGTGTTTATCCTGAGAGCTATTCGTATCAAATTGTTAAATATGTGATGGCAAAATTAGTGGGACATTCTAGATTGAAATTTGTAGCAGCAAAATAAGTGGGTCATTCCAAACTGAAATGTGTAGCAATTTTCGGTTTGATGGAGGTGGGTAGCCGGTAGATTTGGAGAATCAACTTGATTTTCCCAATTATATTTACATATTGGAAATTGTGGGTTATAGGTGTTAGTACCAATAGCAAATGAAACAGAACCTATGGAAGCTGTGATCACCATTGATGTCTTGAGAAGAGCTGGAGCTGATGTGACTGCAGCATCTGTCGAGAAGGAGCTCCAGGTTGATGCTTGTCATGGAATGAAGATTGTTGCTGATGCATTGATAAATGACTGCAGTGAGACTGTTTTTGATCTGATTTCTCTACCTGTAAGTATTTATTTTATGTGAAGACTTCTTTTGATATCTTGGATTGTGTTAGTATGCTAAGTGCAAATGTTTGAATGTTGAAATTTTTTTTGATTTCATGGATTATTGGATTCTTTGTTGATTCAATTTATAATATTGTCACTTTTCCAGTGTCACATGATTCGCTGATTTCCTCATGAATCCCGAATCGGGAAAAGCGAATTATGGTCGGTTTTAGGCTATATTTTGATCATTTTGAACGAATCAAGAATGTGAAAGGCAAATTAACTAGCGAATTATGTAACATTGCTTTTTCCTTGTATCTGATGGCGCATTTCAGTGTGATCTTATTCATTGGTATAAGGGGGCCGGAGTTTGGTCTAACTCATTAATGTGGTTCCGATGCAACTTGCAAACATATAGTTTTCTCCGTTACGAACTGAAGATAAAAGAGGTCCACTACTTACGCTTTTATCCAACATGCCTATATTAGATGTCTAAATACCACTAATCTATACTATATTTTACCAAACTAGAACAAAAGACAGAATGCTAGTGCCTTTATGGTATGTGCTTTCTAAAGTGTTGTTTAAAGGTTTAAATACTTATGTAATTAATTATAACCTACCTGGTGTATAAGCTTTGTAATTTCAGTTGACCTTGGAAAAAGGAGTTTAGCTAAACCAAGTTTGCATAGTATTGCTGAAACTTTTTGCTGTACACCCGTCGGATATTGCAATGTCATCTACAAATTCTTCAATATTGTGGAGATACCTAGAGAGCGGAAGGGAGAATCAACTTTTCTTTGTCATTTATACATTCTAATTCTAATGTGTAACTTTTTTTGTCTACTTATGTTGTCGTTAGGAGCTTAGGTTTGGAAGTTGTCTTTCTTTTAATTTCATCAATACATTTAACTTTTCTTTTAATAGCATCGAAATTCGATACAATTCAATTTCTCTCTTCATTTATAATCAAATTCTTCCTCTCTTAAAAACGCCTCATTTACAAGTGATGCAAATTCTAGGGAAAAACTAGTAAGTCATAAGTACATGAAACGGTACAATATTCTGATTTGCTTATGTTCTATGGGTAAGGAAAGTCCATCAGCTACATATGGCACATATACTTTAAAACTAATTGTATGTTCCTGGTAATTCACCACCAACTTCTGGATTCGTAGTCTCGTACTATGTTGATGATTAAATCACTCCCCTTTTATCTACTGCGCATGATAGTTATATATGCTTCCTGATACAGTAATACTCTTGGATGATGATTCTGGTTTAAGTGATCAAGGAATGTATTTTATTTCTATGCAGGGGGGCATGCCAGGTGCTGCTGCTTTGAAAGATTCTGCAACCTTAAGAAGCATGGTGGAAAAGCAGGCTGCAGATGGTCGTCTTCATGCGGCAATCTGTGCTGCCCCAGCTGTTGCCTTGGGTTCTTGGGGCTTGCTTAAAGGTGTAAAGGTAAGGCCTGATGTTTCTAATGTATGAGGTGATCAGATTCTAGAGTTTCGCCTTTTTTTTTTTCATTTGATTAACGATTGACCCATGAGATATTTCAACGATGATGTGGGAGATAGATATAACATAGACCTTGTTCCTTTAATAGGCTACGTGTTACCCTTCTTTTATGGAGCAATTGTCATCTTCGGCAACTGCAGTTGAATCAAGGGTTCAACAGGATGGTAAAGTTGTTACAAGTCGAGGACCGGGTACTGCTATGGAATTCTCGGTGGCTCTAGTTGAGCAATTATATGGGAAGCAGAAAGCTGATGAAGTTGCTGGCCCACTGGTACGCTTTTCACACTAATGCCATCTTTCAACATCATTCAAATTCCATTAAGTGACTTCCACCTAGGATTAGCGGTTTGAGGGTCGGATGTACGCAAACTTACCCTTGTGATGATAAAGAGTTTGTTTCCCTTGGTAGCAAACATCATCTGCAATCAATATCTAAATGATTAGGATGAATTTTCTTACAAAATCAAGAAAAGTTTTAGAGGGGTCGAATGTATGCAAACTTTCATAAAGGGTTATGTATTATCTACTTAGGATGTTTTCTTACTATTCATTTTGTAGGTTAAGCTATAGACAGACCTTTTAATCTGTGATAAATGAGTTTTAGAATCTGGTATTTATCTACAGATCTTATTATTTTGAGATTCTTGATTGTGATGATTTGACTTTTTGATAGGCTTCAATATTTTCCTGTTCCCATCGTTGGGATATAATCTATCTTTGGGGTAACTTGATTACTTTTCTAGTCTGAATGAAATAAGTTTTCTTCTTTCCTCTATGACAGGATTTGGACCGAGGGAAAGGGGTCCTCTTAGACATTGAAGTTTCTTGTCCCTTAATTTTGAGGCTTTGGGTTATTGGATAAATGTTTTAAGGGGAATACAAATTGTTAAGCCGGTTTTACTTTGTGATCTGGCTTCAATCCCGAAACTGAATGCAGTAGAACTAATCCTCATTTTGAATGTCCTTGTTCTCAAACATAAACCGATTTTTTGGCTTTGATTTAACGTTATTAAACATTTGTCTCATAAAGTGGGTGTTATTAAGATATGAGTTTATAGAACTACGGGGTACACACAGTAGTTTGTGGGAGGTGATTTTCATTGCTGTCACTTCTCTTTTGTTTCAAATCTTAATATACCACAGTAAATGTTTAAGGGTATCATTCTAATTAATTCTGTTACTATATGTCATCTTTTTTTCATTTATTGGGGTACATAGATATTCTGATTACATCAGTGCTGTAATGTGGTGGTATACCTCTCCTTCTCCGTTTCATTTTCTGAAAAGTTTAAATTTAAAGTTTTTTTGGAGGTAAATGAGAAATAGGCTGATTTTTTCGATATTTGTTCTTGAATTTAAATGTCTTATAACTAGCTCAAAGTATCTCTATTGCTGAAAAGATATGTTTTTTGCTTGACTGTATTGTGATATCCTTGTTTTCTTGTATCTGTTCAGATAATGCCACCGAACATTGGAGGTGAATTTCTATTCAGGGAGCTGAATTCAACACACTGGACATTTGATGATGGTCCAAAGGTGAGATCCATGATCCTTTGGTTGTAAATGTTTGATCATCTTGCTTTAAAATATTATTCTAGTTGGTCAAAATTCCAAATAAGTAATCCAGTGATTCCAGTCTAAACTTAGTTGTTTGGGTGTGCCTCCCTGTGTGCTTGAAAGCTTGATGATCAAATGTTGTATATAGAGCTTTTAATATTTGGGATTAAGGCTTTGCCATTGTATATCGAGTAGTTAATGCTCATCTTGCCCACATCCATGTTATGGTCTTTTCTGAATTTTTTGTGCTATATGGATTCAACCGGTGGCAAAACATGACCGATTTCCTCAGAGGAATGGAGACTTGAAGAATTTTTTTAAGTTGGAATTTCAGCTTGTCAACTTAATCTTTTCAATGGGTTATTTAGTTTTTACTTTATGTTATTTTGTTTCTCCAAATGACTGTAATTCTTGTGCATGCTAGATTCTGGTACCTATAGCTGATGGTTCGGAGGAAATGGAGGCTGTCATAATTATTGATGTCTTAAGGCGAGCTAAAGCAAAAGTTGTGGTAGCCTCTGTTGGAGAAAAGCTAGAGATATTGGCTTCTCGGAAAGTGAAACTTGTGGCGGATGTACTTCTTGATGAGGCTGCAAAGTCCTCCTATGATCTCATTGTCCTGCCGGTAAGTACTGCTTTTTGAACAATTTACCTTTTCTTTTAATTTAAAAGATATATATTTTTCGTTGGCTGTGAAAGATCGGCAACAATATTTAACGGTTTTGTAGGGTGGACTCGGTGGCGCACAAGCATTTGCAGCCTCAGAGAAGTTGATTGAGATGCTGAAGAAACAGAGGGAATCAAACAAACCTTATGGAGCAATATGTGCATCCCCAGCTCTAGTCCTTGAACCTCTTGGCTTGCTTGAGGTAATTTAGAAATTTTATCCCGTCACATTTATTGATGTGTTGTTTCTTTCAAGGAAGACACGTTGAGCTTCTCTGTTGCTCATTCTAACTTGGTAAGCTAGTAAAACATTTGTGCTCGATTTTCTTTATGCCGCAACAAACGTTAGGTTTTTACCATGAACAAAAGGGAATGCAATATGGTATTTTTAGGTTCTAATCCATTTCATTACACTACTTCTTTATTGAGCCCGTTTCACTGTGAGACGACTTCAATTAGGTCAACCTAAACAATTTAAAAAAAAATTGTTTCCTGTAAAAGTGTAAATTAGATTTCATTGTTTTTTCTTATGTTGTTTTACTAATGAGCCTTTTGTATGGACCTAGTCTCACGGTGAAACGGTCTCATGCAAGACTTGCTCATTCCATTATCCCAATGCCACCGAGGCGGGGTTTTGGTGCCGAATATACGCAACGTTACCCTTGTTGTAACTAGAGGTGTTCATTCGGGTGATCGGGTCGGTTTCGTACGGGTGTCATTCGGTTCGGTTGTATTTCGTATCGGTTATTTTTCGACTGTGTGTTACAACGGGTCACACTCGGGTCGAGTCGGTTAGTCACGGTTCAGTTGGAGATCGGTTATTCTAGCTATTGGGTTAGCATCGGTTCGGTGTCGGTTGAAATTCGTATCGAGTATCAATCGGTCTTGGGTTGTCATCGGTTACTAATTGGTTCAGTTTTGTCAGGTATAGATCGGGTTCGGGTTTTTTTTAAAAAACAGAATTCGGCTACGTATTACGAATTACTATCGATCGAATCAATATCAAATTAAGTTAGTCATTTTTTAATTGATGACAAAATACTTAAAGCAAAATAGTTAAAATGCAAATCAATTAGTAATCATTATTACTTTATTACTTTTACTTGTTTGACTGGAAATTAAAATTATAAATTTCTCTCAATTTTCATCTAATTCGATTAAAAGTAAACATTAACCATTGATTATTAACTCTAAATATATGAAACCATGTATTTATAAAATTTAAATTATTAAAATATCTAACACTTTATTAGATTAACTAATAAGATGATTGAATATGAGTCTATCATACTTCTATGTTAAAAATTAATTCAGGTTTACAGCAGTTCGATCTAAAACTTGTTCGGGTTAAGTAGGTTTTAGCCGGATCTAATTCGGTTTCGAGCATGATTCGGGTCGGATATGACTCGGGTCGGTCATCATTAGGTTCGGCTAATCTCGGTTAATGGTTATGTGTCGGTTCAAAAGTCGGTTACAGCTCAGGTTCAGCTTTCCCATTTTCGGTTGTCAACCGATTCGGGTACTGTCGGTTCGATAAACCTAAAAAAGGAACACATTTTCGTGTCGGTTTACTTTCGGTTTCGGTTCAGCTTATCGAGTTGGGTTACTTTTGAACAGCTCTAGTTGTAACAAAGAAGTTATTCCCTTGGTAGCAAACATCATCTGTTAAATATGAAATACACATAATTTAATGAGTCATATTAATGTAGTCCATTATAATCCGAACTATGAATCTTTGACCTCATCATGTATGGCGCACGTTTTCAAAATTGTTATAAATCCTCGTTAGATTTTCAAAGTCTTTTTTGGCTGTTACTAATGATGAGCACATTAATACCATGGTTTGAATGTAAAGGCTTTAGTTACTTTTCTAGCTTCAGTTCTTCTGCGTGTGGCTTGCAATTCTACTGCGTCCTGAATTCAAGTACGAATATGCACTTTTTTTTTGTTTGAATAAAACGACAACCTAAGAGTTACCACGTGAATTACATTTGCTTACCTTTTTTTATTAAGTTCCTATTTTCAATCCCACCATTTAATACTGACTACCAAACAGACTGTAATGTTCTTTGCTTTTGGTTGTTTGTGAATATTTATGTTTCGCTTTTCAGGGCAAGAAGGCAACAGCGTTCCCTGCTATGTGCAATAAGCTATCGGATCAGAGTGAAATAGAAAACAGGGTTGTTGTTGATGGAAATCTTATTACTAGTAGAGGTCCAGGCACCAGCATGGAGTTTGCACTTGCAATTGTCGAGAAGTTTCTTGGTCGTGACAAAGCTCTCGAACTTGCAAAGACAATGTTGTTTGTTCATCCATAAACCTTTTTTGCGTTTTGTAGCCGAATAAGTTGCCATTATCTAGTGGGTTATGAATGTGTCGAGTTAAGCGGGAACTATCAATGTAATGTGGTAACCGGTTTTCGTTCGTTTTAAGATGTAGTTTCAATTTTGAATTATGCCATGCCGTATAATGTGGAGATAAATTTGTTATGATTCATGATTAATCGAGGATAATTAGGATCGATATTTGTTATTAGGAAAAAATAAAAGGGTGAGAATTTAACATCTATTAGATAAAAGAGAAAATTTCAAAAGTTTTAACAGCTATATCAATCTAGGATTCTCATAAATGCTTATTTTATTTTCATTTAATATCTTTAAACTATCTATTGTGAAAATAAAATATCTAAGATTGCTTACAAATGAATTAAAAAAAAAAAACACTAAAATATCATGCTGACCATCATGCATAAGTTGGTAGGATTGATTTTGGGTCAGCCAACTTTGATTCAACACGTTATAAATTAATTACTCCTATTATTTATTCATATTGCTATAAATAGCCAAAAATACTCTTATCTGCTCTCTAATATTTTTTTCGTATAGAATAAGGGAAATTTAATTAAGCTTTTTCATATATTTTTTTTATATATATATATAGACGATAAAATATATTTATGTGAGATCTCGTTAGATTTGTCTTGATGTATATTTTTTATTATATACTTTTTATTATTTTTTATAATGTATATTTAGATATATTACAGCTTAAAATTTACTTTGACAACTATGCAAAAAGTAAACGAGAAGAAAAAAAATGGATGAAATATCTGTTGGGATGAGTTATCCCACATCGATAAATTGAAAATAGTGTGCACACTTTATAAGTTATTAGAGACCTTCTTCTCATTGCCATATGGTTTTGGGATGGTATATATCTCCATGGCTTATGAACTGTGTGCACTTATGTCCCCCGTTAATATACTGGCATTCACAATAAGTCCAGCCTAATTTAACAATATCATGTCATTTTTATATTTAAAATTTTAAACTTAGTTTTTCTTATAATTTGGGTGAAAAACCTTTATAAGTCAAGGAATATTAACTCAAATAATATAATTGAAGAAAAAATAAGTTATTACTCAGAAATATTGACATTGAACTCAATGAATCACCAAATAAGACAAATTGATTGTGGTGATTAAATGTCGGTCAAATCGAAATCGATGGAATCCAATTTTGACAAATCTAAATAGATGTTGCGAAGTCAGCGATATGGGTGGAATCCGGTGGATTGATTGAAACACTTGAAACCATTTAAATTACCCCATCTTTAAATATCGCCACCCTTTTCATTTTATCGTCACTCCTTCCTTCGAAATTACGTATTTACACTTAAAATTTAAAAAATTACAAATTTCGAGGGATGAAAGGTGGTGATAAAATGAAAAAGGGTGACGATATTTAGTAACTCTCTTAACTTATGTGATAACATTGGAATACATAAATATATATATAAAAATATATTCATAATATAAGATTATAGCAAAGTTGATCTTATCCGTACTCTATCTGTATCCAAATTTATACTCCATGACGTCTTGAGTGTGTATTTCCCAAGACGCCAACCCATAAGTTTTAATAAAATTTTGGGAGTGGTTGACCATGGCTTGTTATTTTGGTCCTTTTATTAATTAATTTTGTATTATTTTTATTTTTAAAAATTAATTTTAATCTTTTCCAACTCCATATATTTGTTTTTATTTATTACTAAATATTCATATTTTCTTAAAAACACAATTTTTGTACTTGGTATTAACTTAGAGCGACAAAGTAGTTTTCTCTTTATTTCATAGAAAATGAGACATTTACTTTTTGACACTATTCTCTGATTACTCTCAAATTGTATTTTATTTTTAATTTATATATAATAAAACATAATCAAGTGAGATTTTGAGATCTTGTTTGATTCGTCTCAATACAAAGATTATTAATATCCATTTTTTATAATATTTTGTTATGTATAATAAGAAATATTAAGCATTAAATATCAAAATAAGTACACTAAATATTGTGAAAAAGTAAATGTCTCATTTTCTATGAATTGGAGGGATAACATACTCATACTCATGACTATAGATAAGCAATGGCAAAAGCAGACTATCATCCACAACATCAAATTTCTAGGGCCTGAAAAATACATTTTCATATACTTAATATTAATTTAAATTAAATTTAAATAAAATCTTATTATGACTTTTCTAATAGTTAAAATTAATAATATAATATAAATAAATATTATATTCCCTTCTATTCACCTTAGATGTCCCATTTACTTTTGAGACACTATTTATTTATCACTTTTAAATTATATTTTATTATTAATCTATAAGTTAAAACATAGTTATGTGGGATCTTATTTGATTCATTTTGATGTAAAGATTATTAATATCAACTTTTTATAATTTTTAATTATACATAACTCGATATATTAAGGATTAAATAAGTGCATTGGATAGAATTCATAAAGTAAATGGAGTATTATTTTAATACGTCTTAAATTTTTGAAAGCCTTTTATACAAATGAGATAGCCGTGTTCATCCAATACACGGAAACAGTAGACGGTTATCGTATAGAAACGTCAAGCTGATTGTTCTTCTCATTCTCATTCTTTTATTTTTCATCTTTCAAGCTACTCATTATGGGTTCTTCAACCTTGATTCCAATTGCATTATAATCTTTTTTTTTTTATTCCAAAGGTGAGATCTTGTCATTTTCAATTTTGTAGTAATTTTTTCTCTTGGGTGTTTTTTTTAGTGTTCTCTTTTTTTTTTTTTTTTAATAAAAATGTTTTGGGCACTCAATTTGACATGCTCTCGATTCGAACATCACCCACCCCTCTTTTAAGCGGCATATTTAGTATATGTATGATAGAGGTTCTTAGATTTTTGGTTGAATTTTTATTTTTACCTATTCATTATCAAGAATTAACCCAAATAAAATGTTATGCTTAATTCGCCATATGGGCTAGAACAGTCCTTGTCGTTTTTCACGTCTGCTTCTGATATGTTTATGGCAGCAGGATATGTTGATAATGACCCATTTAATTTTCACTCAATTTAGTTGAATACAAGTTAAAAACTTCCATTAAATTCCATTTTTAAGTTGTTTTTTTTTTTTTTATTGTTTTTAGGTATGGCTGATGAATTTATTGTTTGATGAAGTTAACTTTGAAGGACTAACTTATGTATTGATGATCCATCTGATTTTCACTCAATTCTAGGGTATTTACTGAATTCTCATTACTTATTTTCTTCTTCCTAAATACTAAATCAAGAATTTGAGAATGTTAGGTTTAAGAAATGATTCTCAAATTTTTTATTTTAACGACTTTTAAAACGATGCTAAATTAAATTAAATTTTAATTTTTTTTTATTTGTCAAACACTAAAATCCTGCTAATTCTTGATTTTCAAATGAAATGGTCGTTCGGGCATTATTGGGTTTGTGCCTTTATAAAGGGTTGGGTACTTTTCAATGTCATAAGTAGAATCTAGTAATTTGGTTGATTTGTTGAAGTTTAATGTTGGATTTGATTAGAAGATGCCAATTTTATTCAATTTTTGAATCATTTTATGAAGGGAAATATTGGTCGATTTCGTTGGATAGAGTGGAACATAGCTAATCCAGCTATGACTTGCTTCCCTTTCGTTTGTCGAATGAGAGCCAGGGCGTCTACTGAACCGAATGTAGACATTGCTGGAGGTATAAGATTTTCCTTAATCACTATACCAGATTTCTTCTGTTTCTGCTAGTGTTGTTACTTGTAGTTGCTTATGCCTTGCATTTGTACGTGTTTACACGCTTATTTGATTGAACGAGATGATACATTTCGGCTCAAGGTCGTAAAAACACATTTATTGCCAATGTGCTAGTATAATATCACATCTTTCTATGGATTTTTTGGCTTATATGATTGGATCTATTTCACATTTTATAGCAAGTCGTTAGCATTGGTCGAGTCCCTATGTGGTTTGGCTTGGGAAATCGCTTGTGTCGTCTTAAATAGCTGGGAGGGGTGTCTTATGTTGATTAGTTGATCTAACTGCAAGGGGGTGTTTTATGCTGATAAAGTGATTTTGTGGTTGGGAAAACAATTAAGGCCCTAGATGGAATAACAATCAAGCCTATAAATGTAGTTAAATGAGATAAAATTGGAGATATCCTTGATAACCTGAGATCATCAGGTCGATTTCGGATCAAGTTTAAAATTGGGTCTTTTGTCCATATTAGTCAAGTCAGGTCAAAGTCTAGTTTGGTTATAAGGTTGGGTAAATGTCGAATCGTCGGATCTGTTTTAAGCACCTCTACCTAGGAGCATAGACGTTTAAACCATGAACTATGTTAAGTATATAACTATGTCATTTGATGAACTATGTTAATCATGAACTATGTTATGTGTATGCAAGTCTTCTGAGGTCCTGCTCTCTCTAGTTTCAGATTTAAATAACATAAAGTTCTATAAATACAAGGAGTTGCAGCACGCAACGGACAACTTTAGCCAAGCAAATAAAGTCGGCGAGGGAGGTTTCGGACTTGTCTATAAGGTAACTCCCAATTCTTAAGTCTTGATAGTGCACAAGTTCTAGGAAGTCATGTACTTTCTTTCTGATTATGGTGTCAATGGTAAAAAAATATAATGAACTAGCTTTACATCAATAGTTGTTATCATCTTGAATTAAATCGAAAATGAGGGTCAATCAAGTTTGTTGTTCTTTGGTTTTGGATTATAATGGGCATAGTAAAATGACTCGTCAAATTATGTGCACGTATTAATGTGAAGTTGCGGATGATGTTAACTATCAGGGTCAATCAAAAGCAACAATTTTGTTTGTACAAAAGTAAGGTTGTGTACGTCAACCCCCCAGGTGGGAGTCACCTGGCTTTTGGGACGATGAAAAAAGAAATGAGTACAATAATAATAAGTTGAAATAGTCTATGCTGTAACGTAAGTATATAACTACTTCCTCTGGATTTTATTAGCTGCTACAATTCCTGTAGCAACTACTGCTCATTAACTGATCTTATTTGGTATATATTTTTTTCCATGTACAATGTAAAACAGAATTGTAGCAACTATTAAAAACTAGAGGATGTATGTCATTTGATCAAGCATGTTGTTTGGTGGTCTATTATCTTAAGTAGACCTGTTCAAATACCCGAATGTACATCTCTAATGTTAAGGGCGAGTTGAGAATTCTTGACTATGGACGATCCTTTACTTTACATTTCTTTTCATAGTACTGATGGTGTAGATGAACTCTCGGTTGTGGCCAGGGTAAGCTGAGAGATGGGATGGTGGTCGCTGTCAAGGTGCTATCACCCGAATCAAGGCAAGGCTTACACGAATTCGTTACAGAATTAACGGTCCTTGCAAACATAGAGCACGAAAATTTGGTTAAGATTTTAGGTTGTTGCGTCGAAGGGAATAATAGAATTTTGGTCTCCGGATATCTCGAGAATAACAGCCTTTCTCAAACTTTACTTGGTAATTTTTTGTCCTAACTCGTATTCATATGTTAGAATTTGATCGATTTCTTCTTTTGGTGGATTTTTAATATAGACTGTTGAATTGTAGGTCAGAACCTTAACAACATTGATTTTAACTGGAAAAAACGAAGAAACATATGTATTGGCATTGCGAAGGGCCTTGCATTTCTTCATGAAGAAATCCAGCCTCGTATCGTGCATAGAGATATTAAAGCGAGCAATATCCTACTCGACAGAGATCTAACGGCTAAGATTTCAGATTTTGGTCTCGCGAGACTTATACCTGCTAACATGACACATGTTAGCACTAGGGTTGCAGGGACACTGTAAGTTATAACTTCTCTTTTTATTTTGCAAGAGATGAGTGTGGCGTATTTGTTGCTGTTTTTGAGCCTTTTATTGTCACCCCGACCCTCCTTCTGGACCCAATACAATAATATTTACCAGCTCCGGATCTCTAGCTTTAATGATTTTAGGTACTTCTGTGAATTCAAGGCCTTCTCATAGATCCCTTTAGCGAGCGTTTCGATTGAAAATTGGTACGGGTTTGGGATAACACAACAACAATTCCAAAGCCTTAATTCCAAAAAATTAAGATCGACTACATGAACAAGTAGATTAGTTCCAGTAGTCGTCCGCACGAATTCTTCTTCTCCATTCTTTTTGATTTTCTATTATCTCAACCTGTAAGTCTAAATCATTTATATCGCTCAACATGTCATCTTCAGTCTTCTTTCCCTCTTTTTTCACTTTGATATACGGGTTTGGAATCAGAAATGAAAAAAGTTTGGTATGGGGTTGGAGCAAACATAGTTTTGCTTTTTTAAATTCCAAATTCATTTTACAGATGAAACTTAGTTAAATAGAATGCTTGTTTGCTAGATTAATAGTCAAGTAAATTAGTTAATGTGTCTTTAATTATGTTTATCAAAATCATGTTGCATTTCTTTGTTTTGTGACCTGATAAAGTGACTTTTGTGTAGAGGTTATTTGGCACCTGAATATGCACTCCGAGGTCAGTTGACAAGGAAAGCCGATATCTACAGTTTTGGTGTTCTTCTTCTGGAAATTGTCTGTGGTAGATGCAACCGGAATAGACGACTGCCTCCTGGAGATCAACATCTTGTGCAGAGGGTAATGAATTTTGGCAAATCGTATACTATATTGTTGTGCATATGGACTTTGTCTGTTTGAACTCTATCTCATTATTAGTGATTATGTGTGTTCAATGGGTCGGATACAGGCCAAGCCAGGCTTAAGTAACTATGGGTCGGGCTGGATAAGTGCCCTTCAAATTTTATATGGGCTTTACATGGATCGGGCTTTCAAGCCCGGCCCGACACAGTCCATTTTTGTTAAAAAATAAATAGTCGATGTATAAGCTATAAGAACGAATTAGGTTGGGAGGTTTTAGTCTCTTGTAATTGAAGCTAAAACAAAAATTCTGTTATGATGTTGAAGTTAGAGTAAGGTGGTTGGTGGTTGCTAGACGCTGGTACAATCATCATTTTCCGCCATTTCTTGCAATTTACGAAGGCCTGTTTTTGGCCCTTATTAAGCCCTTTTATAGTCCGCTCCATTTTAACTGTACTAGAGCTTGTTTTTCCCCGGCCCTTTCAAAACCCTTCTAAAAACATGAGGGCCCGGCCCATTGATCACCCCTATTAGTGATGTTGAGTACTGGAATGCTGATGTTGATAATATAGTTATAGAGATTCTGTGTTTCATGTGAATTAAATCTGATGCAGGCATGGAATATGTTTAAGAACGAGTCGCTTGTCGAGTTGGTAGACGAAACATTTAGAGAGGATCTTGATTTTGAGGAGGCAAGTAGATTCTTCAAGATCGCGCTTCTTTGCATGCAAGAAGTACCAAAACTACGACCATTGATGTCGACTGTGGTAGCGATGCTTCAGGGAGAGGTTGACATTACTGAAATGAGCATAACTCAGCCCGGGATGCTTTGTGAGTTTACTGATATTAAAGCGAAAGAAATCTCTATAGAACACACGGATAAGAGCACGTCCGCCTTTGTTTCTTTAACCTTCAGTCGATAAGTATCGAGATGACTGAGCTAACCAGTGTAACATAATTGGCTTTTGAATTTGGGATTCACTCAAATTTGTCCAAGAATAGCCTAAAACAGACCATAATTTGCTTTTTGTATTCGCGATTCACAAGGAAATTAGCGAATTATGTGACACTGAGTTTAGCAGGTAGATTTTACCCCGTATTCTATTTGTGCCTCTTTTTGGTAGATATAACACTGAAACTAGTTTCTTTGGAGAGCCTAGATGTCAAAATGGTCTAGAGTGTGATCCTACTCCCGTCTTTACTATTAGAAATGCATAATAAATTTGAATTTTGTATTTAATTGTATTAATTGATATGAACCCATATTTTATCTTTCATATAATGTTTGTACTTTTGATGTTTTTTTTGTTTTTTTTTTTTAAAAATTCTTACAACACTAACTCTTTTAACATCTCCTCGTCGCGTCATTGTTCTTTCGTGTTTTCCTTGTGGATATTTTTGTAGATCCCATTATAGTTCTTTATCTTTATTTTTCTTTATTTGTCTTTATTTTGTAGATTGTATACTATTTTAGAATGTTTCATTTACTTCGTTACACTTCTAAATTTTGCAATGTTTCCCATTCTCTTTCTTACCATTCTCTAATTTCATATGATCCACATATATCTTTCAAGTTCTATTCACTTATTTTTAGTTTTTACTTTCCCTATTGTTATATCAAAAATATTTAAGTACTCTTTATAACAATCTCAAAGAGACAAAAAGAATTTAGTAGTTCTTAACGGTATAACCGATCGTTTGTTTGAGATTTGATTAGTGTTGCTTCAAACTTGTTTTCTTAATTGTAACGTAATAGTTTACCTACCACATATTTTCTTCCTTAGATATGTGAAATATCAATTTGGAAGACGTGCATAAAATCAGGCCATTTAGGAGGGAGTTTTGGTAAAAAAATTTGAGTTAACAAGCCAAGTATTTTTTCTTAAAAGGGTGGACATTTATAAGTTAGGGGAAATACATGTACATGATTGGAAAGTACAAATTGTTAAGGATGAATATTTGAAGAAGGATTTTATTAATTAGGATAATATGTGTGATTTTTAGGTTGATGATCCAAATAATAACAGAACATAACAAAACGTGAATTATTTTTCGTGTTTCTTTGAATTTGCTATATAATATCAGAAAGCTTTCATTTTAGTTTCCATTTTTTCTTAAAACATTTTACTTCTCCGATCTTTCAAAACAAATTCATTTCACTTTTATTTTGGGTTGTTGCAACAATCCTAATTGATTCTTTTGACTCCTTTTCTATCCATATTCCATGGCATAAAAATTTCTTTCTTTATCCCTCTTTATCTATATTTAGTTTTAGGATTAGGGCTCTGACATTATTATTGTTGTGTTATTGTATTCCTCTCTATCTACTTTTAGTTTTTCACTTGGTTTTAATTGCTCTGAATCTTCGTACTTCCTCGCTGTAAAGAAAATGAGGGATAGAAGCTATAATAACTAAAGATTTAAAACCAATTACGAATATGAGCTATACGGTCCTTGGGAAGAGTAGATGACAGGAGTATAGGGTTGATCGAACACTAATCTTTATATTGTGTATGATAAACCAACTCGGCCATCATTATTCTATGCTATATATTATACAATTTAATATTAGTTTTTCTCGAATGACTCAGACCATGGCCGAGATTCCCCTGGTGTAGAATCCTTGAGACGATTATACAATACAAGCTAAAAATGCAAAATTGTAGGGTATTTTATTGCTCATCCTTAGGAAAAAAAACATGTTTCACAAGGAATGTCAGAAAATAGTTACATAGTGCATCATAAATAAAATTTGTCAAAAGAAACAATATTAAGCAATATCAACAATAAATCAATGAAAATAAAACTTTTTTCTTACTTTTTTTTAATTTTTTTTTAATTTTTTTTACTCATATACTAGTTTCTAATCTCTACTTCTATAGCATCTGTACCACAGAATCAGAAAAGATAGTAATCTGTACCCAACTATGAACCCTAACATTACAGCAAGATAAGTCCACTTTTGTGATTCTTGCAAACCTTGCTGTCTTAAGAACTCATCACCATATAACGTACACCCACTTAGATCTTTCTGTAGGCATCTCGACTTCCCTCTATCGCCTCCATATTCGTTGATTATAAAACACTCGAATGGATACTTGAACAAGCTTAAATAGTGCATAAATTTCCAATAATTCGGGATCCTTTGTTTGTCGATGAAGTATCCCGAGAAGAGGAAGAACGAGCCCATTAGCCCTGCTATAACCGATGTTCCCATGATGAAATTAGGCACAAGGGCACTAAAACAAGCGACAAATGAGTTGGACATGAGCATCACGATCCATACAACGAGTGAGAAGTAGAAAAAGGCGCCTAAATCTGGTCGTAAACCAGCGAGCCAATAGACGGGTGTAGCATAGAGTAGACTAACTGTGAATAGAAAGGGTAGAAACACAAGGGAATTGGCTAAAACATAGGAGCACACTCTGTATGCACCTCTTGAAGTTTCTCTCATTAGTATTCTGCTTTCTTGTAGGAAAATGGGTAAGCCTTCGGTTGTCGAGGAAAGCAAGAAAGTTAGGGTAAACGCGAAAAGGCCTAGTCGGGTTTGTAAGTGTAGTTGCCCTTCACTATCTTCTCTTTTTAAGTAAATTGTTCCTAGTACAAAACTTGATGTAATGGCTTGTATCATTCGTCCAACAAAAAGTTGCTTTGTTCGTAGTATGTTCTTGCAAAACCTTTCCCCGAGGATCTTAACTTCTCGATATCGAGAATTTGGGTAGGCCTTATTGCTCCCTAAGGAGGGTATAGGATTTAGATTTCTAAGGTTATGATTCTCTTCCGTTTTTGTCAGTGTGGTGTGTTCGATTGAGGATTGTATACCACCCGCCAAGGTGCTTACGACAGCAATAGAAAACTCTAGCACGTTAACATGTGGGGGAATATGGTGGCCTAGAACTTGAACCTTCCTCTCGAGAAGGCTTAGCGGGCCATTATGGAGGACTAGTCCATCCGAGAGCAAAGCAACTCGATCAAGCAACTCTAGGATCCGGGATCCAGGTTGGTGAATCGTTACAACTATAGTCTTCCGTTGTCTAATGGCCATCGATTTAAGCATCGACATTATATGAAGAGCGGAAACAGAATCCAACCCTGAAGTCGGCTCATCTATGAGCAAAACCGAAGGATCATGTACTAGTTCAACTCCAATAGACACCCTGCGTTTCTCCCCACCGGAAATCCCATGATCCGACCCCCCACCAACCCTTGATTTCGCTACTTGATCTAGCCCGAGTTCTGTCATCAGCCGCCTTACCCTGTGCACAGCTGCTTTTCTACCCCCCGGTAACCTTAAAAGCGCACTGTATACAAGCGTTTCTTCTACTGTAAGCAGCGGAAACAAAACATCGTCTTGCGTAACATGCCCTGACACCCGCCTAAACGATGCAGGTTCGACGGGGCAGCTGTTTATCAGTACCTGTCCCGAACACACATTTTTCGGTAAAATTTTCCCTGCAATTATATCTAGCAGCGTCGTTTTCCCTGCACCACTCGGCCCTGCTATAGCCGTGATTTCCCCTGGTTTAGCCACAAAATTCACATCGCGTAAAATTAGCCTCGACGATTTTTCATCCCTAAAACAGTTAAAGCTGTAATCTGTGGAAGTATGTAGTTTGTATGATAGATTTAGGGTCTCAATTTTGTATGATATGTCATTTCGACCACCCGGATCCTGTGTCGTCACTGGAAGATTCATGGATCTAAGGTAATAGAGGAAGAACAGATGATATTAGAGGAAAATGTAGGATTAGAAGAATGTATAGTGAGGGAGTTGAATAGGGAGATGATTTAAAAGAAGATAAACAAACTTACCAACCTTAGATGTTTGTTTGATGATAGATATTTGTGAATTTTGATGCATGTTTTCTTGTAAAAGTGTTGTAATTTGTAAGGTGAGCTATATATTGACCAAACAGGGTAATGTTGGTTGTAGTTATACTAATTTTTCCCCTACTTTTAAGTGTTTTTGAGTGCACAAGTTCCAGTTTTTCTGCTTGAAAACTATTAAAAATATAGATACTTGGGAGTTGGGATTAATGAAATCACTTGTATACTCCTCTTTTGTGGGCCCACTCGTGTGAGCACACCCACGAGGCATTCGTGGGCTTGGCTTACAAATCCACAAGTAATAAATAATCACATGTAAAGTATTTTCAACATCGAGTTTGCTGCTTAAAGGATTGATATAAATATAAAGAGGTAGTTTATTACCGGGAGAATAAGACAAAAATTTAGATTTTGTGAATGATTTTAGATGAGAAAGGAAATGTAGCAAATTCAGGTGTACGGAAAAGTTTTTACTGAATAGTTTATTTTGATTAGTTGTGAGGTAGAAGTATTATTTATGGAAATCACTTTGACAAATTCATTTTGAGTTTGCTACTTACATGATTTGAAATAAATATTAAGGAGTAATTTAGTTGTTGGGAGAATAAGACAATAAAATTGAATTGTACAGATGGTATTCATACGCCATAGATACAAATTTTAAAAGCGGTGTGCACCACCATTTTTATAAATAGAAATGTAGCAAATTTGATAAGACGTATAAAAATAGAAATCAAACCAAGTATTTACTTTCAATAGTTATTTTGGGTTAGTTGTGGAGTAGAAGTATTGATTTATTGAAATCCTGACTTAGGCAAATTAAACCATTATATTCTTACCAAACTGTTGCAAAAATTATATATACCAATTTACCATTTGAATTTATCCGTTTAAATTTGCATAATATAATTTAAATATATAAGCTTTTATTAATCATATAGTGCAATTTCAAACAGATTGAAAATAAAAGATATTATTTTGTTGTTTTTAGGGAGATGTGTCAAATACAATCAGTCATTCATCGTGGTCTAATTTTATTTTTATCTAATCCAATTTTTCTGGCATTTTTTCATCAATTTAATTAATTCTTATATATTTTTTGCTAAAATAAATCCTATATTAGAGGTTTGTTCTCTGCTCCTTTTCAAACGAAATGAAGTAAATATTCAGTTTTACTTTCTCAATTTCATGCCCTATTTATTTTTTTATTTATTATTTATCTCATTTACGTATTTTTTTTATTTAATTATTTTTTTATCGATACTCTCATACAAATTAATAAAAGTAGCATTGCTTGATTTGCTTCCTTGTATACCAACAACGACAATTTATTACTTTTAACGCTATTAAGTGGCTTCCATTTAAGGTGAGTTTTAAAAGGTGAATATAATAACTTTCTCATTATTAGTAATAAAACTATAAAAAGATATATGTTGTTTTCAATTGATCGTTGAAAGCAATTATCATATGCAATTTCACATTAATAAAAAATACACATAATTTAATTAATCGTTTTACTTTAGTATATTATATGATTCATTTGTATACCAATGGATCATAATTCATAAGCACTTCTTCCCCAATAAAGAAGCAAATACAAATTGGGAAATTGATTTTTAAATTGGTCTAGTTCAGGACCAATTTTTTAAAATCAGGGCAAATATAGATATAATTATTTATTAAAAATTTTGCATTTATGAAATTATTAGCAAATAAAGTCATGATCAATCTCATTTTAGTTTAATTTCTTAATATTTAATAATTTTCCATTAAAAGTAAATTTTGTAAGTAGGGATGTAAGGTGATTACTACAAATGTAGGTATACCAAATACCACTTGTTACTCTTCCAACTCCATATAATACACGCAAACCATGGCAAAATTCAGCTGAACTAAATCAATTGTATAAAGAAATTGAAGGCAACTCGTGTGAGATGAGAACCACTCGTACAATCGGCTCACTTCTTTGATTGATCATTTTATGGGGGGTTTGGTATGACAAATTAAAATGTAATGGAAAGGAAATATACGAATAGAGGTAAAGGTAATAATAAGTGTTATTGTTATTACTTTGGTATGAAGACAAAAAAGGGAATGAGGTAAGGGAATTTGTTATAACACTATTACGAGCGGTAACAAATTAGAGGATTCCATTTCTTGAAAGTAACATAAACAATTACTTTTGAGTCGAAACAAACAATATGTAACGGATTGAGTTATGTGTTTCCGTTAGTGACCTTCAAACTATGGATACCAAACACACCCTTATGATTATAAATGATCACTTTATAATATTATAAATAACGATTAATTTAGATTATAATTGGTTACGTTAAGATTATAAGTGACATTTTAAGACTATAAGTTATCAATTTAAAATTAAAAACATATATTAGATCAGTCCGATAAATATGATTTGAGCGTAAAACCATTTCATTTGATAATTTGTGAATTGAAGGTGTTCTTTTGTTTGTTTTCCCTTTGGGTGGGTTTCTGAAGAGGATTTGGGTAGAATAGTAGATACTCCATTCATTTCTTAAAAAAGTTTCCATTTGTTATTTTAATGTGTTTTATTTGTTGTTCCCATAATTAATTTTTCTATTTATATCATAAATTTTAGTCAAAAATAATCTTATTCATTTTCATTTTAATATTTTAATAATGCATATGGTCTTCATAAATCTTCCACTAACTTCCATTTAACATTTTTATATTCTTTATGTCCCCACATATATATATTCCACTAACTTCATAAAAATAATTTTTTATCATTTGCGATTCTCATTTTTTTCTACTAACTTTCTTTTAATATTTTTTAATGTTTGTGGTTTCCACTTTTCCTCCATCAAATTTATTATTCAATAAAATAATATATCCACTATCTAAAAGATTTTATGGAGTATTTTTCTTAATTTCCGTGAACATTCATTATTTCATTGAGGATCGGAGAGAGTACTAAAAATGAAATTAATATTATATTTTAAAAATAGATATATTTATTGATACCGTTTAAATTTATTGACATTTATATATTTTAACTAATTATTGCTGTAAAACATGTTATGAGATGCCTAATAACAAGAAGTATTTTTTATTTCACAAATTTTTACTTGAGACCGTCTTTAAAAGAGACGCGTCTCGAATGGGCTAGCCCCTTATTACTTAGAAAAAAACTTTAAAAAAAATACGCGCTGTGTAATCCTATTTAGAGTTGGTGTTATAACTTATTGAAGTTGGTATTATTACCTGTAAGAGTTGGTTTTTATAACCTATTAAAGTTGGTATCTCCAAATAGGATATAATACCAACTTTAGTCGGTTATAACACTAACTCCAAATACCATCTTTAATAGGTTATAATATCAACTTTAATAGGTTATAACACCAATTTCAATATGTTATAATACCAACTCTAAATAAGCTCAACCGTGCGTGTCAATTTTTAGAATTTTTTTTAATTATTGGGCCTGGGCCTGAAGAGTCGTTCTTATAAAGACGGCCTCTCCTCTCAGCAGAGGCGTGGTTTTTACTAATGTACTTGAACCTTATTTATTGTTGATGGCTGACGGTTTGTAATTAGATTTTGACATGCTCGAACAAACGTTCAAATTTTGAACTAGCAAACATACATAACATCAGAGGAGGCAATTGCTCAAATGAGCATCCCTTAAATTGGACGAGCATACCTGCTATTTTAGGCCATGTCCGTGCTCCATTAGCTTTCTATCTGGGATGTTCGAACGAGAATGTTGTATGCTCGTTTGATCCCAAGGCTAACGAAGGAAAAAATTATTAATTATTGAAATATTTTAGTATATACAAATGAAAATTAAAAAAAAAACTAATTTCATCTATTAATTATTTATAAATAATCTAATCTTAATATATTTTATATTGGTTGCACTCCATGCAACATTTTAACCAATTATCGTTGGTACCTACTACGTACCAAACATGAGTATGGGAGACTAACGAAGAAGCATAAAAAGGAAAAAAAAGTAAATGTAATGGTTAGTAGGTACCTGCTGATTTAAAATGTGACAAGGGTCAACAAAACATATATAAAGATTATATTATTTAGAAATAATTAATAGTAGAGATTATTCATAGCAGATGGATAATATGTTGGATTATTAGGATAATTTTTCTTAAAAAAAATATTTATAGTAATATAGAATTATTATTCACAATTTTAAAAGTGATTAATTAGAAAAAAAACTAATTATATAAGTCTGTTTAAGACGGTCTCATACAACACGAGTTTCACCTTCATACGACCTCCCTTTAAATAAAATTATTGGCGAGAAATTCTGTTCTCCTTCCTCTCAAAAAAGTTATGCCTCTGTAAAGAGTAATGGAGATTCATTCTGAAATGATATACATTCATTCTTGAATCATCGATCTATCTTCTCTCAATTCTTCTTCAAGAATCTTCTGAAAAATCTCTTAGATCTTCAATGGATCTTCGTCCAATCAAGAATTGACTAACCAAATTAAACAGAGTTTCTGACACCGATTCGATCCATAAACTTACTCCAGAAGAAGCGATCAAAATCATCGAATCTTTAATTTACATTGATCAAACACTGCGTAATTTTGAAATTTGTTTCGGTGTCACATGATTTGCTAATTGCTTCACGATTCGCAAACAAAAAAGTAAATTATAGTCGATTTTAGACTATTTTTAAATTAATTTAACCGAGTTACAAATTTAAAAGGCAAATTAACTGACGAATTATGTTTCACCGGTATATATACATTACAAATAGAGGGTTAATAGATCTAAGGACTATTGCCTCATTTCTCTTAGGTGTTTACGGGGAGTTGTAAGGTTGTGAGCATCTCTTTTAGGTGATTTGATACACTTCATTGTAGGAGTAATTCAACCCGATCCTTAAATTTCGCCACCATTTTTATTTTATCGCCACCCCTCCAAATGAAATTACGAATTTGCCCCTGATTTTTAAAAAATTACAATTTTACCACTCATTTTAAATTTCTTATTTATAATAATAATAATAATAATAATAATA